>NW_017096600.1:9284-206967 GCF_001412225.1 Nicrophorus vespilloides
TACAGAATATTACGAAAGCTTCAAAATATTCATAAATCTGTAAATATATAATTCTAAATCAGAATATAGTAACATATAATATTGTAGTATGTTGGTACATATTTTTATTGAATTTGCGAGAAAACGTAGTGTTTTCTTTATAAATTTTACTAGTTTTTCTTAAATTATGATAGAATTGTATATATTGTTATTTCGCAGATAAAAGTAGGTTATAAACATTGTTGAAAGTTAGTGGTTAATTTGTTTATAAATCAGATACGTATAAGTGTATTTTAGTGAGTTGCATGTTTTGAATTGGATTCCGTTTCATAACATATGGTTTTCGTTCAAGAGTTTGACGAATGTTGTAACCTGTCGTAAAGTATTTTAAAATAGACAGCGGATCTTACCGGGCAAATGATCGTGAGAAATGCGTCCGAGGAACTTTAAATATTATATTAAATAGCTTTCAATTTATAAAATATGTATATTATAACATTTTAAATTGAATATAATTTTCAGAATGTTTTCTAATATGAATTATTCAAATTATTTACAAATGGAAGATTATCTTATGTTAACTAGAGATTTATTAAATAATAATAGTAGAGAATTATAGAAATACCTCGTATAGTGCGGATAATCAATTCTGTCAATATCACACACATAGTGTTTAAAACCGCATAAAAATAAACCACAAAAAGAGATAGATTGTATATTGAAAAAAAAATGATGATTTATGTATAAAAAATAATTTGGTGTATTTATTTTATTTTGCTCAATTAAAATTTAGTTTGTTTTAAAATTTTCAAACCGTACTATAGTGAATCAGCACTGATCCAAGACGTAGCATACTAGCTATAATTATTCATTTATAAATCTCTTGAAGATCTTCTTAGAAAAAAAAAGACTCTTTAAAAAAGTTTGGCGCGAATTATAGCAAAAAATAGTTCAAGAAGAAAAGTTCATCAAATGAGGAGATTAGAAGTATATTAAATACATAAGATGATTGTTTTTCAATTCAAGATTAATAAGAAATCTAATTAGCGAAGAAGCCAAAGAAAATGAAGACAAAATATAGAAATTCTTACTGAAAAATTCTTAATAACATACATTGTATTTTTATAATATAATATTTAAAGACAATCCAGATCTTTGTCCTTACTTTTTGGAAAGAATATACTTTGTTGACAAAATACCAGTTTACAGACAAAAATTTAATTATTTGAACTATTTTACTTTCATTCCCAGTCTACTTAATTACTCGAAAAGTAATAAATTTAAAATATATATTGTATATAATTATTAAGAGAATAGAATGAGAAATATTTGTAGTGAGCTCAAAAAAAGCAATGTCTTCACTTTTAACTGAATTAATCAAAGCTAATAAATTTAGAAAATATATTGAATATAATGAAAAAAATACATCATTAATAATATTGACATTTTTTAATAAAGCTTTTCGTTTTTTTTATAAAAGTATTTTTTTTCTTTTGTACTTGGAAAAAAGTTTCAATTCAAAAAGTAATTTATTACGCATCTACTTCGTTAATCGAGACATTACAGTATACATAAAAAACGTAAATTTTCTTCATAAGTATATGCAGTTACTAACTATTATGTACACTATGCAATTATTGTTGCTTTTTTTGTTTATTATCATGTGAATGCAACTTTACACTATGTTATTCAATTTGTAATAAGTCAAATTTGTCAATCGTCAACTAATTTTGTAAAGAATGAAGTTTCGTTAACAGGAAGGAAGCAATGAGAAAATACGAAAATCTCGTCCGATTTGTTTACGGTTCTAATTGATTCGGAATTCTTTGCCTAAAAGACGGAGGACATCCATAAATATTAACCACGGCAGATTCCTGAATATGGCAATCACTTCTTCCCATTCTCCCTTGTTCTTTTCAAATCCCAGCGGGGGAATTTGAATATCTCTGAAGGGGGATCATGAGGAGCAACAGCTGCTCCATCTGAGCGAGTCAATCGATAATAATTGCCTCTACAATAAATAACTGCTTACGTAATCCCGCCCGTATTTATTTATATTTACCGCCGACGAAATCCTCTCTTTCGCGTGGCTGCCACGAATGTACTCCGCTTTAGATCCTGATGGACGGCCACCAAACCCGTAACTGCTGTTGTTGTTGTTGTTGAAGAAGAAGGAAACGGAAGCGGAAACACGTACTCAACGACAATTCAAGCTCAGAGAGATTGATAATATTTCCTTCCTAATTGGAGCGCCTGATAATTGCTTAATTTGAAATTCGCAACGCCCCGCCGATTTCGCACGCGAAAGGCTTCTCCGGCCGACACTTCTTCGCCCACGCAAAGACAACTCAATTTAAATTACGTCCAATCAACGGAGACACTTTCTCTTTTTATTTATTTATTTTTGTTTATTTTGGTGACATCCACGTTTATAACTGTAAATTACCTTCTTTTCCGTGCGAATAACCCCGCTATTATCTTAAACTCTAAATAATAAGTACAGTGGAACTTTGCTTAATGAGCACCTCGCATAACGAGCAAAATGAATTGTGACGATGAGAAGAGAAGTCTCGGATTGCGCGCCTGCTAAATCATTTTTAAAACTTATGTATACAGATTATGTGTATTGTTGAATATGTTTCATTATACGAGTAAAAGTAGATCGACAAACATTAAGAAAATTATGAATTATATCATTTCATGACTTATTACGAAATATAAGCACGCATCTGTTCTGCATAGTACATATTTCAATATTTTATCTTAACCTCAATATTTGTGAGATATTCCTCTCATTTACGGTCTTGGTGTGTATTTTGTATATTTATATCATAGATATTAGCGTTTGTCGGTTATTAAATATCGGTTTATGAAAACCGGTTTTTTTAAGAAATTTTTATAATTTGAAAACCGTTTTTTTTTTACCGAAAAACCGGTTTTTGAACCTAGACTTAAAATATTGTTAAATATTAAGTTTTATGAAACAAACGGTAAATCGGGAAAGAACAATAACTTTAAAAAATGCTATGGACAAATAAAAACTATGGACACTAAAAAAATAGTAAAATGAAAATAAAATTGTATGCAAGACAATGACAAGACAAGATCTGTAGATGATCTTTCCATTTTAACATAATTTTCTGATAAAAAGAAGGATTTTTTTTCGCTTTTTATATAATCTTAAATTTTATTTTGTTATAGTTTTATGTAATATTCTCGATTCTTTAAGAATAATTTTCTGAGAAAAAGAAAATATGTTGCAGAAATACTTTCTCTTTATATTATCTTGGCAAAATTCGAAAACCGGTATTGAAGAAAGGTTGAGATTGTAAACCCGATTTTCTTAAATATGTTTTTCTTTTCTATTAACAATAATAATTATAATTAGATACAACAAACTCTAATTTTTAAAGATTTTAAAAATATTATTTTATTTTCAAGTTATAAAAATGTAGTGTAGATGGTGACTACGCTCCGGAATAATTGAGAAATGTTATTGTAGAAATTTTAATAATAAAAGATACTGTTGGAATTTTGATATAATCGGGTTTTCGGTTGTCGGGATTTCGATTACCACCGCTGATGTATACCATCATCGTTGTATCGCGACAGCCGTGCATGTTTGCTTGTTTCCTCGTCTGGACGGCCTGCGCGAATTCCCCCAAAAGGTAATCTCTTTCTCTACCTCCCATAATCACTCGATATATGGTGAAACCAGGTAAAAATTAGTATTAATGCCGCGTTAGAATTCCGCATTTGCTCCGTAATAAAAGTGCAAATTTTTCGGTGCGCCGTTTTATTATCATTCGCATTTTCAATTTATTTTCCTAAATATGGCTTCCCTCTCGAAGATTTTCTCCTTTCCATTTTGTCCCTTCCAACTATCTCACCGTCGGCTCATTATCACTCCACCGCGAACGATAATCTCTCCAATCGGTCAAAACGGATAAATATCATCGAGCAAAGTGGACGAAGAAGAACAGTTGAACATCAACAACGGGTAACTCAAAAAAAACGATACGTGGGCGATAAACTTCGCTAACGGAACATTATTATATATGGCAACTTTGTTAAACTAAACCACATCTCTCATTCTCTTTCTCTCCTTCTACGTAATTTATATATTTATGTTTTTTGGTTGAACTCCCCGAGGATTTATCAATCCTGACAGGATATATATACCAGATAATCGCGTTTCTTGTATTATTTTTTTTTGCTGGGCGGATCCGGCGGGAAATAAAGTTAAATAAAATTCGCTTCATGACTTCTTCCACTTCATCATAACGTTCGGAAATTATGAAACAGGGCTTTTAATAATAAAGTGGAAGTAAAACAGAACAAGGAAGAAATATAAAGAAAGAATGAAAGGGATCGGGGCGTGAATGAATGAGAGAGATTTTAATTAAAGACGAGCGAGAAAAAAAGTGAAGAAGAATGAAGGAGCGAAGCGAAATGTAAATGGGAAATGATCGTAATTAAATTTCGCCTCCTTTTCATAAACGCAAGTTAGAAGACAATTGATATCCTTTCAATTACCCGCTGATCGTTCCATTCGTGTTTTCACCCTTCCAAATGGTTTGCTTTGATTGCAAAACAATTAGCATTGGAATAGTTAATAATTTTGATCAAATTTTCTCGGTCGATTAGCATCATTTCGTTCCTAATTCGCGCAAATTGGCCCGTCAGGAAAAGTGACGTCCGTTTGGCAACATCTCCATCCTGGCTGTCACTTTTCGACACGTTATTGGCAAAAAGGCAATCCCGAAAATAAATGTACGTTTCTCCTTGGTTCGGAAATGCCAATAACGTTGATTTCAATGCCGTATTCGTTCGTGCGGAATTAACAGAATCCTCGCTTTCATTGGGAAAACTACATTTCGCGATCAACGCTATCTCCGCTATTGAATTAATTTCATTTTCAGCCTATTAAAATTTATCGTTCGCAACTTCCGTCAAATTTGACACTGACAAATAGCTTCGTGGCACATGATGAATTATAGTTCAGTACTATCGGTGACACAAAATAAAACTTCTATTCAAATGTTCTGCTTAGCAAGTTTACTAATTTGTGTTAATCGCATTATGTATATTTACTTTTAAAGTTATAGTTATGCACTTGTTACATTTATCTTTGTCTCGTTAAGTGACAAACATATTGTCATTTACAAATTAAAATCAAGTTGTGTGGCGGTTAAAGTACCAACTAAACATTAGATTATACTTGACGAGAAATTATACAAAATAGTAGTGTTTATTGTATTTCAGAAATATGTATGTAAATTATTTGAAATAATATTTATATGTAGATAGTTATTTATCTAGATTGACATCTTTTGCAGCACACCATACGTCAAGTCAATGCCAAGTAAAGTATCAAGTACATATACTTGCCAACTTGCATAAGTACTTTGTTATATGTACCAATTTAAAGTGGCAACAGTGGTTATTAACCTTTTAGTAGTCACAGGCCTCCTCAAAATCCTGAAATATATTCGCGGCCAGCACCGCAACAATTTGTCAAATTTTTTCAATTATTTTTTTGCAGATTATCATTAATTTGAGAATATTTTTAAACATTACGAAAACATTCGATTCGAATCCATTAACATGTTGTGTGTATTTTCTTCCATAGATAAATTTATTTCGATTAGAATGGAGTAAGAAAGTTTTGATATCCAAATTTGATATTTAATCATTTAGAAATATTTTCACTTCTGTTTTCAATTCCAATAAACCAACTAACACTCTCCCTCGTGACTTCTATGTGAGGTTTTTTTATTTGTAAAGATATCAAAATTTAAAAAAATCTAACAATATTTTCGCGCTAAGAATCTCTGGACTAGATGTAGTTGTCAGGTCATTAGTTACATCTAATTAGTAGTACGGTAAATAAAGTATTTAATATTAAATTAATTTATGTAATTTATTTATAAAACATCTCTAATTATATAAATAGTAATGTGTTGCATTAAACTAATCAAGTATATATAATTAGCAACTTGGAGAAATTTCCAAGCAATATTTTATAAGTGATCGTAAAATACAGTGTAATCAGTTATATCTATTTAGCTAATTGTTCTATTAGTTATGATATGTGAAGCAACCTAAATTCGCGTATGATTTACGCAAATCACACCAAATTGTTAAGCGATACTTAACAATTCAAATGCATGTCAAGTAACGAGTAAGTTGCGCGTAGCTTTTATGAGATTGTATTTAATGTTTGGATGGAACGAGAGATCATCGTCGCTTTCCCTTCTTCGTTTTGCAATTCGGCGGATCGATCCAGGCAATTAATTCCAACCATCGTCGGCGATTTTTATTGCGCCTTCGATCATACCTCTTCTATCACATATACAAAGAGAGAGAGAGAGAGAGAGAGTTTATTGTTATTATTCTTTGCCGACCAATGGACAAAAAAAAATGAGAAGAGTTTGAGAAATGCGAAGAGCGGCCGAAAATAAAGAATTGCGGCGAAGTTAAGTGTTCAGGACAGGAGGAGATAATTCTCTTGTGATTGCGTTGGACACCGTCCAAAATATCCCGTTCCGCTTATTACTCACCGCTACATGCACTACGCTAATAGTAAACAGCGCTTTAAAATCGGGGGAATCCGTGTAAACTGAACGTTTACATTCTTTATTCACCACATTTTTTTTTTAATAAGAAATAATAAGATGGGAAAATACAATTGGGCACAAATTAAAAATAAATAAGATATTGCGACAAATCGAAACGTGAAAACAGCGTAAATCAATGTGACACACTTTACTTGTAAAATAGGTTGTTCCCGTGAATTACGCTTGTTTTTGACTGTCGCATTCTAATTATCCAATTCCCGAGGTTTGGAAAATGCTTTCGGTTTTTCCTTCTCATACGATGCTGGTTGCGTCTGCAGACGTGGTCTTTCGAAAGACGCCAGGCGACACGTGTCCGCGCGTCGTCGGCGCCGAGAGCCATTGTTACCTGCTGCGCTCTATCACACAATTTCGTGCAGAAATGAGAATTCATTGAATCGCTAGGTGGACGACAATCGGGGTCGGTGATAATTGTAATTTGCATTTCAAATCAGGAATGAGTTTCGATTTTCCTGTTTTTCGAGGATGTCGCCGATTCGCGTACTCTTCTTGAGTTTACTAATTTTATTTTTGAATTGAGTTTCTTGACCCAAAATATCGAATTCGTGCCATCAACCCTCTCTCTATCCGCTAGGATGAGAAGAGCATGTGCGGCAACAAGAACTTTTAAACTCGGCTAATTTAATAAAGTTCCCTTGGCTCGAATTTCGTACTTGCCTCGCCATTGTATCTGTATGTATGTGAGCCATTTCGATAGGATTTACGGTAATACTACTACTACTACCACGATCGAGCAGCGCACAAAAGGGAGACACAGACGAATCCATTAGATTTCATGTTTGGGTCAGAGAAGTGGAAGAAGGCGCACTTTGCATGGAACCAAGAGCATTGCATGCATATTTTTTTTGGATTGCGTTCAGTCGTGTAACGCAGAGACAAGAATTGAATTCTTCGAGGCGAAAGAAACCATCGACGATATCGCAACGCGCACGTTGCAAGATCTTCTGCTCTTATATGGAGTGGAGATGAAGAAAGCGATGAATTCCTAACAAAACACACGACTAATTATTATAATAAACCAAATCGAAACGTTTCGATAGATGTCTGTCATCTGGACGGGTTAAAGGACCTACCTTCCGCAATCAATGATTATTATTGCCACACGCGCCGCTATCTTCGGCGACGGCGGCATTTTTAATTGCTGTTTGCGTTCGGTAACAGAATTAGCAAAAAAAATGCTTTAATCGTTTGTGTGCTAAATCCACATTGACGTTTTCGCTTTTGTTTGCACGGCCTACTCCAAATTACCGCCCATAGAATAAAAAAAAACACTAAAAATAGCGCATACACCTTTCGTTTATTACCACGACCAATGAAAATCGAAGACGCTTTACGTGAAAGAATAATTTCGTTGTTTCCTCTCTTACTATATAACTCCAATTAACCTCTTCTCTTGCTTCGCATCTTTTTTTTTCATTGAATCGGAGACACCCTCGGCGCAGCTGGAGAGGATGATTTACGTTTATGCAACTGGATGCATATTTATGCGGATGCTAACGCAACCAACGAGTTTATTTTTGTACGTAACGCTTAATCGATGCGCAAACTTCTTCCGCCTATGATTTAAGCCTCTGTTTATTCGAGCCCTCGATTTGTAGAACAAGAAGATGAATAAGAAGAAGAGAAAACTTGCGGCTAAATAAAGAGTCGATCGGCGTTTCCAAGTTTGGAAAATCTTCCTTCCAATTTACATACAAATGTCACGTAGTTCCAAGCGATCGCCATAATGGTACGAGATAATCTCCGAACCAAATTGAACGTCGCCTCTTCATTCCGGACTTAATACTCAGCAAAATGAAACATCAATTTGCAATATATCAAAAGAAGAAAAAATTGCAATATATGAAAATGAAAATAAAAACTTTTTTACAAAAAAAAAGTAATGAAGCAATCGATTTAATTGCAAAACTTTTTGATTGATTCAATTAGGAATTTGCTGATGAAACAATCAGTCGATAATTGAACTGTCACTCGGCAATTAAACGACGTTAAATTAATTTAAAAGACCTGAATATTATCGGTGTTTTTTTTAATTTTCGACTAAAGTTTAGTTTCTTGATTTATCGTTGAAGTCTGATTGAATGTTAATGTACGTAAATTGGTCAAGGTTTATGCTATGTAAATCTGAGCTTGTCAGGAGGGCTGTTTAGCAGAAGTTGGCAACAACAAAACGACACTATTACAAACTATTTCCGGTCGTGACCGTTTGAATTATGATGATCCGCCTTATAGGAAATTCAATTTTCTTTCGGACCAGAACTTTTGGGCTTATGGAGAGGCGGCAGGATGCATAATAAGACGGTGAATAATTTCGTGTGATTTAGGGTTGGATATTTTGCTTGTATGTCAATACGTGTTTTTGCGGAGAATTTGCAAGTTTCTGTTTTCTTTTGCTCTCACCGAAACGATTCAACAAATACGCTTCATGTACGAGCGCTTTCTGGACTTTTCTGTATATTTTGCACATATATAGTGAATGTACCCATAATTTGTCGGCCACGACCAACAATGCATCAACTTCGAGAATGTTTCAATACAATGGAGATTATACGTATAAATTTCCTTGACCTTGAAAAAAAAACACATCAATATTGAAGATCTACTCAATTAATTAAACTTTTAGATGAATTTCGATTAGGGCCGATAAAAATATGTATAAATGTGCGAAACAATTGCCAAGTAGCATTTTTTTTTCTAACTATAACTTCAGTTTTAGACAGTTGGAAAAGCAAATTCAAAGATAGATTGTAATCGCCTATTCAAGCGAAAAAGAAATCGACTATTTTATTTCTTGTTAAACCAAATTTGTTATATACAAGGTCACAATAAAACCATTTTAAAGTGATGGCAATTAAATCAATTCATACCACAAATCTTAAATCAAAATTATTCAATCAATAATCTTGGTCAATGAAAATTATACACAAGAAATCACAAATTTCACTAAAATAGATTGGAATTATATATACAGATAGAAAATGTGTATTAAAGTTTTTAGAATTTATTGGTTACTATGAAAAAAATGAAAGAAAACCAAATTAGTACTATACAAGGTCAAAATGAAACCATGCTAAGCCTGTGGCAATCCATTGAATTCAATGGAAATCTAACATCCAAATCATTTCAAACTTATAGACGCCACATGATTCACTACAACAATATTTTATTTTATTCTTTTTTAATCTTCATATTAATACCAGATATACACAGATGTATATAAATTATATATTAATGTTATTTTTTCTTGTAAAAGTTTATTTTTAAATTATAATTATAAAATGATTATACTTATAATATCATTTATTTTAGGCAATGCAATATAGTACGTTTGCCTCAGTAACATTGAACCCTTCTATTTATATATTTTTAACTAATGTGATCATATTTACTAATAGAAAATATTTCTTGTTAATTTTAAAAAGTAATAATGCGTAGCGTGCGTAATGTATGTGGAATCAGTTGAACTTTGGCGACGGAAACAGAGATTTTGAGTAATGGGTCTCAATACTTGTCGTCCCGCGCTATTAATCTTCCTCGAGCTAAAATTTCATACTAGATAAATCGAGAGGTCTAATTGCTGGGGACAGGGGCGGTCGCGTGCTCCGGTCAAATGTGAACGAAAATGTATGTAGTTCGGGGACATTATGTGGTAAAATGGTCCATGGAGATGGGGAAAGCAGGTCTTCATAGAGGTCAGATGATGATGGTGTTTTATGGGGTTAGAAGCTAAAACTAGTATTGAATCTTACACATTTCCTCGCCGAGGACCCAGACTTCCGGTCGCGAGTTGACCTCGATGAGGACCGTTGGGGTGCAGACGAGCAGCACCATGAGATCGGCCACGCTGAGGTTGACCAGGAAGATGTTGGTGCTGTTCCGCATGTCCTTAGTCTTAAAGATGACGATGGGCACCATTATGTTGCCGACCACCCCAAGACACATGATCAGGATGCAGAAGACCATTGACGTAGTGCGAATGTAACTGGGGAAGGCCGGACCGCCGCCGCCGCCGATGCCCGCGAACGTATCATTACCGCCTATTGTCAAATTGGATGAATAGGATGAGGAGGCCGATGAGGAGGAACCGGCGACGGCCGCGATGCTAGCATTGAAGAAGTAATCGAGGGCCGCGTCGGCGGCAGCCGGTCCGGTGCAATTCAACGCGGACAGGAAAGTGGACGCCGTGCTTGTTACCGTTATAGTTGAAATCATATCATCGGCCCATCTTCTTGGCTTCGCCCCAGGCCCAGCTTTTGCTTCTGCTGCTGCCGCCTCACTCTTTCGCGCCGTCCGATCAACGCACTACACATAATCACCGGCGTCCTCTTCGCCGGATGCCGGAGGAACGCGCAAACTGTGAATGGATGGATGTCGAGCACTCTACTTGCACCGCTTTGGTTCGTCCTCTTCGCAGCAAGAGGCGAACATGTTTTGCGTAAGATACGCTGACTTCGTCGTCCTCTCGCGACTGTCGTCCGTCCGGCCGATGGTCGAGGAGGTCTCGATGAGCGCGTGTTTGCCGCGGAACTGTCGCGCGTTTAACTCTCGACTCACTCTCGGCGCCGCCACTCGTAGACCCCCAAGACAACACCAGACGTGGGTGGGCCATGCGCGACACCTCATCATCCCAAAACAATCGCAAATTCTTCTTAGAAAACCTTGCTCGAACTATACTTATCTATAATTCGTTATAGAGCACCTAGTTTTCGTATATCCACGAAAACATGATTGTTCACAGAATAACCCGGAAACATGTAATCGCACTGTGGAATTCAATATTTTAAAACTGTTATATAAATAAAACACGTCTTGATTTTAGCGAATTTCTTAGTAAACTAAAATTAACAGAATCAATCCAAGGACTCTAGCAGTCTAGATTATTGCAAGGATTGTGAAATACGCGGTTTTCTTTTATAACTAATTTAGTATCACATTGTTTTATAAACAATAATAAAGTATAAGGAGAATATTATAATTTATTTAGAAATCTTCATTGGATAAACGTCCTAAGCCTTTCTATCCTATTATATTGTAGTATACAGTCACACCTCCGATAACGAAGCTTCGAAAATTCAAGCCCCATTTAAATGACATAGAAAACGTTTCAAATTTCTTTAGTAAAAAAGATCCTGATTTAAGAAGAAGCGTTATTAATATGTGATCGATTAGATTAACAAATAGGATGCGTTTCATACAAATATTCCGTTTTCACAGGTACTTATAGTAAAAAAAAACAGAATTTTTCGTGAAGAAAATATGTTTATTCGAACAAAGAAAAGTTTTATTATATACACATTTTAAAATATTGATTGTTTATGCTTGTTCTCTGTTTCCTTTAGTATTTGCCTATATAGAGTTAATAGAATTAACACTGAATGCTTAACAATAATACTACTTCCTAAATTAAGATCATTTGTTGATCACCAAAAAATTAAACGTTTTCAATGTTTAAGCACTATTTAATTATTTGGTTGTTATCATCAAAACACATCTTCTTCTCCATTCAATAAATTTCTAACATGATACCTATTGGTTCAGACACATTTATAATTTTCTAGTGGATTTTTTTTTATATTAAATGAGGCTAGTTATAATTTGAATTATAAAAATGTATATATTTTGTTTACTTTTTTGACAATTGCAATAAATTGTATTAATATTATTATCAAAAGTTTTACCAACAAATTAGGGATATTTTAACATCTTGTAATTAACGTAAGATTTTTAACTATCTTCATAACAATTATATTTTATTTACAAAGTTTTTAAAAAATCAAAATGTACACATTCATATTTTTCTAATAATAATAATTTATTGGCCAAACGTTAATAAGAAGAAAAAAGAAAGTACAATTTATACATAAATAAATATTAACATATAATAAAAATATATATCAATAGGCTGGCCGAAGGGCATATTTTTCTAAATTTCTCGATAAGTTATTTACAAAACTTATTTTATAAAGTCTAATTTACTACTTAAAGTGTAGTTTAACTATCTTATAATTCTATTGACAAATCATTCAAATGATCTAGATTTTATAATCTTTATGGACTTCAGTCCATCCAATCAAAGGACTCCCAAATATTGTTGCCTACATAATGCGAGTGTTTTGGCTTTCTAGAATTTTTAGCCCTCCACCCCGTCGTCATGAAAAACATATTTCAATGAAAATTCAAACAATAAACAAAGTACATGTAAATCTTATGTAATTATTTAGGGAATTATTATAACATTCTTTTTTTAAATGACTTACAAAATTAATTGCATCAAACAATACTTTTTATTTTATATTGAATTCCTATATAAGCAATGAAGATATTTAGAAAGCTAGAAATCATTATACTACATATTGTTTTTTATGGATTTCAACAAAATTTTAAAAAATCAAATACAGTGGAACCTCGCTTAACGAGCATAATCCGTTCCAAAGTTTCCTGATTTTTACTCGTATAGTGAAACATTTTTTCCATATAAACTAATGTAATATACGATAATGCGTTCCATTTTACGAATCATTTTTCTTACAATTTATTTTATTTATTAAGGGAAATGCTTGTTAAGCGAGGTTCCACTATACTTATTTAACAGTTCAGTGGAACCTCGCTTAACGAGAACGTAACCCGAACGACAGTCATCGAACATCTATGTATTAATTTATTTACCGCGACAATCGTTCTTAACTTTTTGTAAGCAGGGAAATATAAAGTGAAACTCTCTTAATTGCATCTAGAAAGTAAGCATTAACTATATTATATTATTTATTATTTTGTTAATTAAAAGAAAAAAACAGAAACTTTATTTAAATAAGTGAAAAAGAGATATTAATGATAAATAAAGCAGTAACACTAGATTCATGTCTGTCAATGTTTTGGAAACAGAGATAATAGACAACTAAAGTAACATTTCTTTATCATTACGCACTATTTCTGGCAGCTACTAGTACTTATTAACAACGGTTGTTTTTTTTTATATGAATCACCCTGTATAATAAATAAACATATACCGCCTTTCTTAATTGCGTGTAATGTTGGTTGCCTTTTATAATTATTTTAGTTTTAGATGTTATTATTTTATTATATACTATTATGTAAGATTTTTAGTCTTATTTAATGATTTTTTTTTAATTTAATGCGAAAACTTGAATATTATAATAGTTTGTTTTATAGTTTCTGGTAGGTCCTCTATTGGCGATCGCGAAAGTTGATGACGTTCGATGTTAAAATTTGGGAAGCTCGGGAGGGAGCTTTGTGGACGAAGCTTCGATATGATTATTCAACGTTAAGGATGTGTTAAACATGGACATTGCAGAGCAGCAAGTTGATCCGAACAGGAAGATTACTGTGGACGAATTGAACTCCGACATTTTGCCAGTGATTTACGAAATTATTAGAAGGTTAGTTTAAAGTGACAATATATAAATAAAAATAAGTCCCTATCAGTGCCAAACCATATTTACGCGTTTGTTTCAGCATTGAAAAGGATCACCACGATAACACCGTAAAAACACGTGAATCCCAAGACTGTTCTCTCAGGGTGCTTGAACTTCAGAAAAGGCTTGAACAAGTCAGATCGGAGGTAATTTCCAAACATATTTTGATTATCATGAGATTAATCATATTATTTTCACTTCAGATTAAACTCCTGCCTGGTATAGAGTTTAGCAAAGAACAGCAGCTGAGCAATTTGGAGTCACTAAAAACCCAGCTGAAGTTGAAGCAGAAATTATTACAGAAATACAGATTCCTAGTGTTTGATGTGCAGCAGTCCTAAGAATGGTGTTACGTTTGATTCTTAGATATTTGGCAAATAATGAACAGTTGGTACAGAAACTGAGTGAGTCTTATCCCATTCAGAGAGCAGCCAGGGCAGTGGCAAATGTAATAACCAAAGGAAAGAGTGTTGCGGAAGAGCAGGATCTCAAAAAGAAATTAAACCCTCTCCAGTTATTTGCCAGACTTCGTCGATTTACTGATAATATCAAAAAAGAAATTGAGGAGGCTAAGGAAGAATTGAACCGCAAAAAGAAATAATATATTGATTTTTAAAATGTCTTCAGTAGTTTATATGGATTTTGATGATGAAGATGAAGAGTACAAGATGAAACAGGAAGTTTTGTTCAAAGTTGAACCTAAGGAGTTATTCAATAGGATTCTCTTATCATTTATCCCACCTGTAGGGAGGTTTTCAAGAGTTTACTCAGACCTCCTGGGCCCTCTTTTAGCAGTATGCGCTATGGTATTTCTCTTAAATGCGGGATACTTGTTCAAACCTAACAATATTTTGCTTTCTCCCAATGGCTTCATGTGTATTTATATATCAACGATGATCATAATCATGTATCTGACCTTACGTTTTCACCCAAACCACCTGGACTTCGTTCAATTGATTTCGCTGGCCGGATATTCCCTGTATGGTCATATCCTGGCCATAGGGTTACCCTTCCTCTTCTTTCCGGACAACAGATTCTTTTTCTTATGTTTAATAATTTTCGGCGGATCCAGTACTTTCAAACCGATCATAGCATTCAATAGAATCTTTCACGCTCCCGTTTTCAGGCTACTGATCGGCACCATCTTCGGTCTGATCCAGTTGCTGGCCATCCTCTTTACCCATCTCGCTTATATGCATCCAACGTTCATCTATGGTGGAAATGTGGAAGCGGTTTAGAAAATACATAGTCAAAGAAAGGTGATGTATGAGTGTATAAAATTTTCTTTCTTTGTTTATATGTCGAAATAAAACATGTTTTAAAAATTACTTTTGTGTTTTATGTCTTAAAGACTAAATTTTGGGAGGGTTCGCGATTATCATCGTTTTAACGGTTGATGGTTTGTATTTTATTGTACTTTAGTTCTCGACGTTTGCTGGCTGATGAGGTCGATTCCGCTAAGATCCACGGTCACCTTGTTGGCTACGTTGTTCGATCTGCCGCGACCGCCACGCTTTCCTCGTCCCCTCTTGTTTTGCTGCGAGCGCTGCTGATCAACAACCTCCGGATTGTTCTCATTGTTATTGCTATTCTCGTTTGATGTTTCGGCCGACTGCTGTAATATAATATCATTAACAAACTAATGGGTTAATAATACTTTTAGGGTGGTGCAACCTGCTGATGTGATTGGTGCGTGTGTCCAGATGATTGGTTGTGGTGATTGAACCTTTGATGATTGTGATGATGCTGCTTAGCCAATTTCGCCCTCGCGCTCTGAGCTGCAGCGTTGTTTTGCGCTAAAATTCTGACCACATTGCCTACGGCTTTCGTCCGACCTTCTCTGAAGACCATCCTCTGGCCCGGGGTCATGTATTCCGGATACTTGATAAACCTAAAGTGGATAGTTGCTTTGTCCCCCGTCCTCAAACACTCCTGAGACATTGACAGGATGCTAGCAGTTTGCCGGATGCTACCGCAATGTACTACAATTTTTTTAAATCAATATCAGACAACTTAAACATCCCGACCTGTTTTACCCATAGCCTGATAACGCGAGCTGATTGTGGTTGGATGATGCAACACCAAGATCTCGCCCTCGAATTCCCAACAGGCTTGTGGATTCAATACCGGCGATACCATAACCATGCCCTTGCGAATCTGCGACCTCTTGATCTTCTTCAAAGCGAAACTAGCCGTTTGGCCGGCTCTCACCTCTTTCACTACCATCCTTTTCCTGTGTATGCTCTTCACCGCTATTGGTTGAAAATGACCCAGAGGATCCGGTCCCAGCATAAGCGTGTCATTCAATCGGATAACTCCTTTGAGCGTTGTACCAGAAACCACTGTACCAACTCCCTTTATAATAAAAAAAGATATACAAAATTATTAATATAAAATTGATGAATCAACATGCAGTATCATTGCGTCATTTTATAATTTTGTAATAGGAATCATCAATTGTGCAACCCGCATTAAGCAATATTGCATCATTAAGATGATAACTTACAGGTACTGAATAAGTGTCATCAATTTGAAACTCGGCTGGTTCGTTCTCTTGGTACTCTGTTCTGGTCGTTAACAAATTCAGGAAAGTTTTCAGCAAGTCTAAGTTCTCGCCTGTCACATTTGAGACTTGGAAGATTGGACATAATCTACGAATTCAATATAAATGATATATATTCGCATCTGATTTATTTCGATTAATCACCTTTCGGAAACGAAGTTTGTAGCGCTTAGCACCACGTCGTCTGTGCTTTTTACCATCACTGGTACTTTTCTGCAGCCTGGAGATTTAAGTATCCGCACCAGCATTTTTAAGTTGTTCTGCAAGATGTTGGCTGGGCACATGTCGATTTTCGTTACCACCACAAATACTGGTACTGATAATGCTAGAGCAAGCCCCAGATGTTCCTTAGTCATACCGATTATTCCCGCGTTCGCTCCGACCATAAGCATACCAAAATCAGGGGCATGTCCAGTCATTCCAAAGACTGTGGTCTTTAAGTACCTCTCATGACCAGCCAAGTCAATAAAAGTAATAACCTTTGAGCTTCTCTCACAGATTTTCACCCAATCCAGAGAGCCATGCTCTGGCCTATTCACAACTGAACCCTGGTCATCAAAACCTAAGATATCATTTCCCACTGAGCTGGTTCGGCCTGATTCCATTTCATGTTTATGTCTGAACAACCTCTGCCTGGCATGGCCTCTACCATTATCCAGATCTCCATGGGTCAGGACACCTAGCAGTGTGGACTTGCCAGCATCCACATTACCCACAACAGCCACACGAATTTCAAGGAAATCACTTTCCCCCAAGACCCTGCGAATCAGATACTGAACCAATACACCTCTACCCTCCTTTCTCTCCCGTAATTTAACACAGCTACATTCCAGGGTGGCGGAAAGGGATTGTAGGGTGGCCACAGCTGCCTCCAACTCATCCTCTTTCAAACCGCTGTCGTCGCCATCCTCAGCGCCGCCTATCTGTGGGCGAACCAAACAAAAATAAAAATAAATACTGTGCCCATCATATGGAGAACAAAGAAAGCAAAAACAAACCTCCAAAATAACTTCCCCTCTGCCCTCACCAAGCTGCTGCTTTATTCTCCTAAGCAGCAACTCATATTGTTCCTCGGAGGGGCTGATTAGGATGGATCTTCCGAGGATTTGATCGAACTCGTACGCGGAGCCCTTTTGCGATTTATCCGCGAAAGTGCTCAGCGCTTCTTTGTTATCGCCCTCGTTCATTGTTACTACTGTTCGAAGACTAATTCAAACCCGTAGCAACAACAACATTTTATGTATAAACACAATTGTTTTACACAATATTGCAACTAGATTTCGTTCACGAAACTAAGTCACCCGCGGGAGGGAAAGTCTACTCCTGTTGATTTTTTCTCTTTCGTTTACTTCTCACTCGCACTCTCTCTCCCTTTCTTCGAGAATTACCGTGTCTACGTAATCACTTCTATTGCTCCTGATGAGCGATAGACTACTGCTCACTACTGCTGATTTTATGTCGATTAATTGCTAAAGCTCGGCGGTATTTTTGTAACTGTCAGTGAGCTAAAAAATAACAGAAAACAATCGCTATTTTAAGGATCTGTGTATTTGATTGCGCGCCATCTTGAGCGCGACTTCACAAAACAATGCGACCCAGCTGATTGATTGTGTAACATAATTAAGCGGGTTCACGATAGTTTGAATGCATTGTTTGAAAGTTGGTTGGTGTATATGCCGTTATACCGTTATCCTATTGTATGTTTGGATAATTTACTTAAGCTATTTGCTTAATTTGAAAGAAAAAGTAGGCGCGCCGCATTAGATTGCCAACTAAGATATAAAAAGATAAGATTAATTGGGTTGCAACTTATGGAGATTGGGTTCAATGGTTATGTTATTTGTTCGACTGGGAACAACTAGAAGTTGTAATCTTCAAGAAATAAATTTGAATAAACGAAGAATTTTGTTCTTGGCAAACTTTTCTTTTTTATGGTTGGTAGTTGTGGTCGGAGCTGTGCAGTTTTTGTGTTGGTAGGATCAGTGGTCGGCGGTGTTCGCGAACCTGTCAATCGTGTGGAAATGTCGTCACCGTGTTTGCCGTGAGCAGCGGAGAGAGAGACCACACCACACATGTGTGATAATTCGCGAAAAGTGTCCGAGCCCGAAAAGCGCGACCCCCCGAAACCGTCACCTTATCTCCAGCCTTGAGATATGAGCCGCGTCCTGGACACCTGAGAGTCGTCCGTGCAGTGGCTCGTGCCCAGTTTTCATACACCTGTGTGCCTGCTCTGCATATACACACATTCAGGAGGAGAGAGGAGAAGAACTTGGATTTCCCACCCTTGAGAAAGGTCGTATCAGCAACAATACGACACACCAATTGCCTGGGGGTACAAGATCTTGGGAACAACTGTAGCACCAGCGACAACAGCGAAGGTCGAAGATGAGAACGGGGTTGGAGTCCACACCCTAACGACGATACCGTGCTGTAAAAGTAAGTATATGGCAAGAGGAGTGTTAACAATCCAAAAAAGAAAGAAAACTGCCTTTTATTGGCAATCAACCAAGTGGATAAGTAGCTTAGAGCCCCAGCAAAACCACCAGAATACTTGGAATTCACAACAGAACCATACTTCAGAGTTTTTGACACAATTCAAAACACCTGTCACCTGGGTTGATTCACCTTTACTTCCAACCATCGAGGAGAAGGAGGAGGTGGATGAGATCCTCCCAATTGTTATTCGTGTGGCGCCCTCATTTGATCCCATCCCAAATTCTTGCACCAGTTCTACTTTGAAAATAGAATCGTTCTATTTTTATTTGTTTTAACATTTCTCTTTATCTCTCTCCCTGAAGATGTTACATTCTTCTACCATTCATATGTCAGAGACAGTGACAGCAATCAGCACACTTACAAAGGAAGAAGAGTGTGAGACAGAGAAAGAGAGACTTCTCAAGCACACATACCATGAACACCCATGGAATGTTTTTATAGACCAATGTCCAGAATGCGAAGCAGAGGTTGAATTTTAAATTTCCTCACCATTTGAATGTATCCGCATAATCACGTTTTAATTTTAGACCGATTTGTCATTTATTTATTCGGAAATCGTCGCGACGATCGCAACGCATCTATCGGCGCGCATTTAATTACGGTTCATGCCACTTGTGTTGCCTAGACATATCAATTGCATAATATGATTCATTACGTGATAATTTGAAAATGCGAAAATTAAATAATAAAATATAATAAATAGTATATATTTTTTCGACAAATTCATTGTTTTTTCTATATTTAAATTAAATATAGAAAACCTATTTTTACAGACGACAGAATATTAACAAATAATAATAAACATAATTTATTTCATATATGCTCCAAAAAATAACGATTTTCTACATTTGCAGATATTCTTAAATAGGTTTCTTTGAAATTTAATAATTAGAAATTTGAAGGTAATAGAGCGTAAATTAAATTTACCATTAATTAAGTAATTAGGCATATTTTTGCAATAGTTGTGAATATTATTCATAATAATTTAACTTAACTATTTAACTTTTAGCTATATAATATTACATGGATGAAAAATATAATATTTATTATTTTATTAGTTTTATGAATAAAAATACAAGAGTACATTATTCAATTTATTTAACTGTCCATTTGTCGTGCTCAATTTTGTAATGTTGTTGCTATTGAATGTGGTATTATACAGTATTATCTGTGCTTATGTGTTTTTATTTGATTTGTTGTCCTCTAGGTGTTCCTCATCCCCTTAGTGTGCAGTCAGTCTTACGTGAACGACGAGTTCGCGTGTTGTTATTGTGTGTCCGTCCAGCTTAATTGTAACACCATCAATAAATCCCTTTGCAAAGTGGAGTTATAACACCAGGTTCGAGTTAAAGAAAGCCAGCAAAAGTACACAACACTGTGTTTGGCACCAACGAGATGGACAGCGGAGGCGGCCGTAGAAGAGTGGCAGCGAAGTCGTCCGCCGAAGACCAGGCGCTGGATCTAATCGCTAAGGAGGTAATGTAATCAACCCTTTTACAGGCCAATAGGAAAGTACGCTCGTTACATCTGCTAGTGTTTACATCTTAGCTTTGTCGAGGATGATCGCACTAGGACTTAGGTAGGGACTTCATATTCTGCGAAAGAAACCCAAAGAAATTAACGGTCACGTGCTGTTGCACTTCCGTCCCCGTCTATTAATAGTATGTAGAGCGGGGCGCGCGCTCGACTCCGCGTTCGAATTAAATTCAAAATAGCGCAATGCACGTTTCCCCTCAGGTTTTGTGCGAACGCGCAAGTATCTTCATCATTTTTTTTCATCGTGAGTGGTGAGTGATGAGACATACGAAGGAAATGAGCGGTAGGCGGGATCCCCTTTCGCTGCAGAGTGAGTAAAAGCGGAAGGAAGTCGGGTGGTTCGAGGGGGAGCCAGAAATAAAACTTTTGGTCTTTTATATTTAAACTTACTGCCACGCGTCCTTTTTTTTGTTTATTTTTTTTTCGTCCGGTTCTCCTATGCAATTCCATCAATCTAATCTATTTGTAGAATATCGAGAGAAAAATGACCAATTCTGTCTTTATAGAATATTCTAAATGCTTCTTTAAACAACCATGACTTTCTATTGGTACTTTCAATTCGATCAGAAATATTTATAGACATAAACATTTGCTTCCATTCAATATGCAGAAAATACATATGAAAATACATATGTTGCTTGCAAAATCAATATATCCGACTCTATTGTACAATGCTCATTAATCTGAAGAGCACGTTGCATGGAAGTCATACTTTTAAGTGGATTAACGTTGCAGTGGTGTTTTTGTTGTGTAAAATCAAGTTTGTATGTAATTTGCACTGAAGGAGATTGCTATAGCGTAGATATCTTTATTTACTGTTTCATTCCTAGAGTTTGTTAATGTCATCAGTGATCAGTTTTAATATCAAAAGTATTTTTGATAGCAATAGTTTTAAGTTAAACTACTTGCATTTACTGAATATTGTTGCTATTATTGAATCACAATTGCTTCAAGGGTGGTAATATTCATATAGTACCTATTTCCTGGTTTGAGTGAGTGAGAGATTTGGATGAATAGGATGTACGGAGAGGAGGATGTATGATGGGGGAAGTGAAAAAAAAATAGGTGGATAATAGTAGATATGTCTAGTCTAGTTTGTGGTAAAGTAACCCCGCGGTTATTTTAGGAGAATGAACTCGGTTGTATATATAAGTGCATATAGCGCCATGCATTCGGATGGATGTGCGAGGGGGTTTTCTGACGGTATTTATATATATGAATAGCATAGTTGAGCGTCTCCGCAGTCGCGTCAAATCCTTCCTTCTGTTTGCTCGTATTAAACAATTTCTCCAGTTACGTGCGATTGTTGTGTGCGTGTTTTGTTTGTCTTTCATTTAACGTCGCGACAAAAGATGACCATCATTATACACTGATCCTACTATCTCGGTTGTTGCAACGGCGGTTTTCGGGAAGGGAGGACTTTCGAAAAGATTTGGGTGGACACGTAGGAAGAAATAATGGTGGCCGCTCCCCGTCTTCTCACCATGGACAATCCCAAATGGGATCTGGTCATGCGGTCCACGAAGATGTTGTCGTGTGGATCGTTGGCCGACTGTCTTCTGCCCGCTCGACGTCTCTCCGGATACGATTTCCTCGGCGCCGCCATCCAACGCGTTCCCCTTGCTACAATTGCTCTGCAGTCAAAGAAATCCGTGAGTCTCATAATGGTTTTCAAATATTTCGCGCTTATCGATATCAGAGTAAGCGTAGCGGGGCCTGCGTGTATGTTAGAATGGAAAAAAAAGATATATATATGTTAGTTTTAATCGCAACAGATATGGAATGCCACCACAAACATGCGATAAAAGCCTAATCACTTTGCGGGAAGGTAACCTTTCACTATTAAATACATAGTCGCGCGACGAGTTATGTTTTCGTGGTTAGCCAGTTAGTTTAGTACTTTGAAGACCTCTTCATTTGGTGGGAAACGTGTAAAGAGAGAAAACGAGGAAGAAGCAGAGTGGCGGCATTCCGCGGCGATGATGTCAGAGGATACCGGTTTGAGTACTAGGTACAGCTCGAGCGGCAGTTGCGATTCAATCGCAGACATCCTCAACCAGCTGAACCCCTCCTACGGTGATGATGCTGCGATCAAAGTCGATGATGCTGTTGCTGCAGATGACGTTGATGATGCTATTGCCGTAGATGACGAAGACGATAAAAATGTTGCTGCCGTCAGCACGCCGAGGAGGCAGGACAGTGGTTACGATAAGAGCATTGATAAGATTGTCGTGGATGATGCGGCGACGGCGGTCGTACCTTCGGCTCCCGTGGAGGGCGATGCTATAAACCAATTTCTGAACAGCGAAAATGATTCCGTAATACAACGTTTTCTCGCAGTTTATTTTATGTGTTGTGCGCGTACTTTTTGCTAAATGTCGTTATTGCTTTTGCAGGCAGAGGCGCGGCTCCTGGCACGAAGGGCGGCGAGAGCTGAGGCACGAGAGATTCGGATGAGAGACCTGGAAAGGCAACAACGCGAGCAGGAGGAAAATGCTGATAAGCAATTCGATATGCTTGCGGAGCCGATGATCCGAAGAACTAACAGCAACACCTCCAGGTACTTGTCCAGCCGAAGATCCTCCGAGGACTCGCTGGAGGACACCGGTAGCTTACGAGATCTTAGGGTATGTTTGTGTTTATTTATATTTATAAGTATGTTCTCGTTCGTGCGTGCGGTACAAACAACTATTCCACTGTGAATTTTTTATTTGGCTGTCGTCGCAGTGTCGCAATGCTATCCAACGTGATAATACAACATTTAACCTTGCAGCATGAACTCAAGGAGGTCGAGGAGAAGTTCCGCAAAGCGATGATTGCCAATGCTCAGCTGGACAACGACAAGGCGGCCCAGACATATCAATTGGAACTCCTCAAAGACAGGTTCGTGAGTTCTTCAATTTTAATCAATTATAACTAAACTAGTGAAAACCTCGTAGGTTGGAGGAGCTGGAGGAGGAATGTTCGCAGTTGAAGCGGGAGCACAGGGACAAGTGTAGGGATTTCGAGCAACTGAAGCGGTTAACGACGCGGCTGAAGGAAGACCTGGCCGTGGCGCGGGCTGAACTGGAAGAACGCGACAGACTGATTTCCGAGAAAGGTCTGGTGATTATCGCTGAGGAAGAGTCGGTCAACGGCGGTGAGGAGACCACGGATGGCATTTCCAATGGCCAGACGAGGCTAAGGAAGGCGCTAGTCAGTGCGGAGAATGCTCACCTATTGGAACACGCAGGCGAAGGCAGTCTAGGTAAATATTTCTCAATCAAACTTATTTTTTGTAAACGTGCTAAATATGTGAATTTGCTTGTAGATGTACGGTTGGGAAAGTTTGCGAAAGAACGTTGCGAGCTCCAGGATCAGATTAGTCATTTAAAGCTGGAGCTGGAGGAGGAGAAGACCAAGAGGCGGAAGCATAGTAGTGTTGGTGGTAGTGGCGGCACCAGCGGCAGTGGATTAGGAACGACGCCCAACGGACCCAATTACGATTCCGATTTGGAGGCTGCTGACATTCAAAGTAAGCTGCAACATTTTATAATATTCAGTATATCTAATAATAAATGAAATCATCGTATCAAAGGGGAGGCCTCTAAACAGTTGGCCGAGTTCAAGTTCAGAGCCCAGAAAGCGGAACAGGATGTAGCCACCTTGCAGGCGACGGTGGCGCGCCTCGAAAGCCAAGTGATTCGCTACAAGTCTTCGGCGGAGGTATCGGAAAAATCCGAGGAGGCTCTCAAACTAGAAAAGAGGAAATTGCAACGCGAGGTCAGTATCATTCTTAATCTATTAGTTTTTAAATTAATGAGAGAGTTTACTCGTAGCTCAAAAAGTTTAAGATCCTATAAGCTTCTTCTATAATTTTACTCAATTGCATTATTAATACCTAATCCAACGCTTAATTATTATTATGATTTTTTTTGTTTCTTTTGCACCTACTTGCAGGGCACCCTAAGTAGTTGTAGTAGCTTAGACGATGATACCAATAGCGATAGTGATTAGTAAAGCAAATAGCTAAACATAATTAAAAGTAGTGCAGAGAAAGAGAGTGAGTGTACTTTGAGGCAAATGAATAAACACGGAAAAGGTCAGGCCTGTGAAATACATTAATAATTACATAAATAACCGTGATTGTCCCTCGTACTTCTTAAGCTCGGAGCAAATTTTTTATTTCGTTTTTAGTCTTTTTGTATCCACGTTTGTATGCGTTCATTCATTTGACCTCCTGTCCGTTATATTGATGTTATCTTTCTCTATTTTGTTTCCCTTTTCTCTATTGTTTTTGTTGTTGGTGGTGAAATGTCTTGTGTAGGTTAGTAATTTAAACCAATTGATGCTCGTGACGGAGGCCTCAAGGTCCGCACTGACCGAGCATTGCAAACGGCTGCGGCGCAAATCTTTGGGACTTCTTCCATTCTATTAAGTTAGTTCAGCAACAACTGTTTTTTTTTGTTTATATTTGTTTCTAATTTCAATTCTTTATTTTCTTTGAGCCGCATGCTTTACGTTACTTCTTCCATAACTTGAGTCTCGATGACTCCGTGCGTAATTGATTCTTTGAATCAAGCGAGCGCGGTTGTCGGGACTCTGAATCAAATTACATCTTCATTAACCACAAGCGTTATTTCACTTCTATGTTATTAATCACCGTCTTGTGCCAGCGTTTTTGATTTCTTGTTGTTGATGTTGCTGCCTGTATACATGCCTTCGTATCATCACTGTGTTATTTAATGTATTTTCTTCGTGTGTTCTCTGTAGGCGAGGGAGGCGCAGAACAGGGCCGAGGAATTGGAGCTGTCCAACACGCATCTGCTCAAGCGATTAGATAAGTTAAAGAATGCAAAGTCGGCGCTGCTTAAGGAACTTTGACAATCAACGAACACTTAGTGCGGTCTCAATTAGTTCTTAACCAATTATGGATATATACATATATATGTGTATATACATATATATTTATATATGTTTTACTTAAACCTAATTTATTTTGTATGGATAATAATAATCGATCGAACATTTATGATGAATGATATGCGGCGTCGAAAGATAAGTTGTTATTGAAGGAAGATATTAATCAATTGGCTTAGTTTATTTTGTTTGCTTCTGGCGCTTTTACGGATGGATTTTACGAAAGGGAATAATAATAAGTAATTAAATTGATAAGAATATTTTCTAGATATTCATGTATATATCTATATATATGTACATATATATGTTGGCTGAGATGTTGGTTGTGTAATTCGCGTGTGCCATACAATTTTGTTTTAAATTTTTAATCATTTCCTTGGATTGGCGGATACTTATCATTGATTTTCAAAAGCCACTAAGTATTTATTTCCTGAGGAATTCGACGCTTATTTAATTTATTTTTCCGTTTGGTGATTGAAAACCGATCTGCTAATTGATCCATTTACAGACACTCGCACATATAATATATGTATGTATATATAAATATATAACACAAGATATGTTATATTCTTTTAAAATCGTGATTGATTATATTTTTTATTTTAAAATCTTATTTTATTTTCTTTTGTATTTACGCAAAAAAGGCGTTAATTGGAAAGAAGTGTGCTTGAATTGGGGGGAGGGATTTGCTGCTGCGCCGAAATATGAAGAAGAAAAAAGAATACTTAACATACCTTCTCCTTTCCCCCACGCCGGCGATGATTGTTTTCATTTGTAGAAGAAAAATTGGAGCTGATGATTCGTGTATATGTAGTATAATGATGATGACGTTGTTGATGAGCGGAAGCAAAGAGAAAAGAACAAAAAATATTTCGCGTGTAAATAATAAGTGAACGGGAAAAAAAATGTGATTTTAATTTTATTTATCCCTCACGAAATGAAAGGTAAATAAATAATCCCTAATTATTACTCTTCTATGATATAGTATATATATGTATATTTTTCTTCTTTTCTCTCTCTTTCTTAAGACTTGGACAAATATTGGTAAAGGTGTTTACATACGTAAAAAAAATAAATAAAATAAATGAAAATGTAAAATATATTATATACAATTAACCGAACAACGAGTTTGCGTTTATTTCTCAAGCCTTGTTTAGGTGTTCGCTGAGCCACATGGCCGTGGATATGATGTTGTCCATTTCGTTGGGTACCGTTCCCAAAGGATGATTGTCATCATACAAGTTCAATCTGAAAAAGGATGCCGTTAAGAAAAATAACAATATTTACCCCGGTGCATTTGAATATTAATTACTTTGTGATGATGTTGTTGGATCTGAGACGATGATGGTATTCGATTCCTTGAGAAGGCGGGACACGCAGATCTTTTGTCCCGATCTGTAGGAGGGTTGGCGCTTTAACTTTGTGGACGTGCATTATCGGTGAGCATTTGCGCATCTTCAGGAGAATGTCCTCGTCTATTTCGCCAACCTGCGTATACTCCATGCCGCTTTCAACGTAACACCTGTACAAGAAACGTTAAGATTGTCGGGGTTAACTTTAATTGAGCAATTACCAATCGGGAATGTCGCTTGTGATGCTCATGGAGGCGATGTCAATGACGGGATTGCGGGCGACAACCGCGTGGAACATGTCCGGATACTGTCCGCTGAGATGGGTTACTAGAAAACCACCGTGGGACCCGCCCACTAAAGCCACTCGCTTCTCATCAAGATATGGATATCTGTTCAGTACAGTTTTGGTGGCTAGGACGCAATCGTCCACGTCGGATCGTCCGACTCGTCCCAACAGGAACTTGACGGAAGCAGCTCCGGCGCCGATTGATCCACGATAATTGATCAACACCATTCCGTAACCTGACGCGCACAAACAATTGTTAAAATGCAATAGCAACTGAGGAAACTAAAAAACCTTGGGACAAGAAGAAGCATCCTTCTAGGAACAAGTTGTTGGCATAGGCACTGTGCGGGCCACCGTGAGGCCATACGATCAAAGGTATCTTGGATTCGGCACTCTTCGGTCCTAAATAGATAGCGGTGAAATCTCCTGCCAAACATGAAAATAAAAGAAACCGTCCTTATTCAGCATTTGATTATTACTTATTTCATCGCCGTTCTCCTGTTCCAGCTCTAAATACTCCCACATGTAATTCTCCGAATTCTGAAGACGCTTTGATGCCACTACTTGAGTGACGCTACAATCATTCAAATTTATAGAAACTAGCTCGTCTCTTTGGAAGAAACTGCGCCTGTTCATCAGCAGTTTTGTGCCTCGAACGTCCAATACTAATTGACTCCCATTCGTGTACTCCATCTCAGTTATCTCTTTACTCTCTAAATTGACCAAGTACGAATTTACAGTATTCTTTTGATTTGTGTTCACGGCGATCCTCCCGTCCTGCGTCCAACATCTCGTTGGTAATTTTGGTGTGTAAAAACCATAGAACGATTTGCCCTCAGCAATCTTTACTTCTTTTTCAACCACATCGATGATAACCGTTATGTCGGTCTGTAATAATAACCCACTTGTTTTTATTATCTAACTTTGTAACTGTATACCTACATTATCTCCAGCTAATGGCAGTTTGGCCTGAACCAAAGACATGCAATCGTTGTGCGCTCCTCCATCATTCCTCTGTAGCCAAACTAATTTGCCTCCATCTGGAGAAATCCGTGGAGATTTCACCGATTTACCGGGCAATGGAAGCTCTTTGTACTCTTCATTTACCAGATCCAAACTAAAAATGGAGCTCGTGCGGTTCGTGCAATAGATGAGACCGAGTTTCCTAGGCTTGTTGCTGTACGCCATGCCAAAAATGCTTCTGTCGTCGCTGCCCCAGATTGGTTGTGCGATGGAAACATCTCGTGGTATCGCATCCAGTAGCTCGAACTTGTCCTTCTGCAAGTCATAGATCACCAGCATGGGATACACCTTACCCACCAGTTGCTCTCCCCAATCTTGCTCATACTCCATAGAACGAAACCCATCACCTTCCTTATCCTTGGGCCTCAGATTAATTGCAGTTGCTTTATCCACCTTCCTCTCAGCAACAAACAATAGCTTGTTCTCAGATGGAGAGAATTCAAAACTCGCAAACTCACCTACAAAATACAATCTTATCAATGCTTATTGCACAACAACAAACAATTGCATAATACCATCAGCATAAACTTTTCCATGCAGATCCAAATTGGTCAAATCAATGGATTGCATCAAACTCCCAGCTTCCCAGATCTCAAGATACTGAATGTTGCCCTTGCCATTTTCCATATCTCGAACTACAGCCCTCAATTTTTCACTCGGCGAAATAGTTGATATTACTCTTAATTGAAAACGTTAATCATGTAATTTACAACTAATAAATCATACATACTCATCACTAATATCGCATGGAAAAAAATCACAGAACTTTCCATCTTGTTTCAGAACATGATTCTTCATAAACTTGGTAGTCTTTCCTTTCTCAATATTCCTCTGCGACCAAACTGAAATGATGCTCTGATCAGCATTAATCCTTGCGCTTTGCAACGCAGGCGTTTGGGCAAACGCCTTGTACATATTAATGCACTCATTAGTCTACGATGGAACAAAGTTATTAAAAAAAAACAACCTATTCATGTGAATTACCTTAGTTGAACACATTATGTTGAACTGCTGTACGTTAATAATACTACGTGACTGAGTGCTGACCAATCGAGTGAATAACTTTATCATTAAACAATTAAAAGTAGATAATCAGTTTGTTTCTAAAATTAACATGAATGTTTACCTACTCAGCATAAAAATCTAATACGACAACGAGCACAATAAGTTGCCTATGTAATCGGTATCATTCTAAATGCAAAGTTGGTACAATTTGTTGTCATCAAATCAAACATATTTTTAGCGTGCGTTTATTAACGTTCACTTTTATTTTATTAAGTAAATGTTCTTGTATAATCAACAAAAATGGTAAAATTAACGGCGGAAATTATACAAAACTCTTTTCAGTACATAAACGCTGTAAAAGACCGTGAATTGGATTTACGTGGTATGTAGTATGTTTATTCCTCTGTGGAATCTAATTTTTAGGTTAAATTGTAAATGTGTATTATTTTTTGTTTATTTGTTGCTTAGGTTATAAGATCCCAGAAGTCGAAAATTTGGGAGCCACGGGTGACCAATTTGATACCATCGACTTTTCTGATAATGATATAAGGAAATTAGATGGATTTCCCTACTTGAAGAGATTGAAGTGCCTTTTGTTGAACAATAATCGCATCATGTTAGTTTATTGTATCACTTAATTCTAATACATATTATTAACTTTTTCTATTTCCAGTCGAATTGGTGAGAACTTGGAGGAATACATCCCTAATCTGGAGAGCTTGATTTTAACTGGAAATCAGCTGGAAGAATTAGGAGACATAGATGTATTATCAACTCTACCCAATTTGACTACACTTAGCCTGTTGCACAACCCAATCACAGCTAAACCACACTATAGACTGTACATTGTCCACAAGTTTCCTAATTTGAGGCTTTTAGATTTTCGCAAGATTAGGATGAAGGAAAAGGAGGAAGCGAAAGCGCTATTCAAGAGCAAGAAGGGCAAGGAATTGCAGAAGGAAATCGTTAAACGCGCGAAAACTTTCGTGCCGGGCGCCAACGTACCTAGTATAATTAAGAATGCCGGTAATAATTAATTACATTTATTTTATCTTGATAATATAACTGTTCTCGATTTTAGGATTATCGGAAGAGCACGTTAAGAAAATTAGAGAGGCAATCAGCAATGCCGGTTCACTGGACGAGGTTGAAAGGTTACAGAGGCTGTTGCAAGCAGGCCAGATCCCCGGCGATGATATAGCTACTAATGGTTGTTTTCCTTTATTTCTCATTGAATTCCTTATATTGTATTAATTATGGTTGATTCTAGGTGGACCGCCAGTGGAGCAGATGGAGGTGGAGAACAGCAATTGAGCATTGCTGACAGGTAGAGTATGGATGGGATTTGATTTTTTTTATTTTTGATGTAAAAAATATCCAATATTAAGTTGATAAGAATTTATAATCATTTGTATTTTTTTAAAAAGTTGTACACATGAGTTGTTTTTATATTTTTGTTTCCATACTACTACTACTATCTTAAGTTCATAAGGGTCACGAAGAAGCGATACTGTATTATTTAGGGGTAAAACAATAAAGCGTCAGATTCATTTAAAGTTATTTCTTAATATTTCGACTGCGAAAGCTACGCCGCTGCATAATAACCCAATGATAAGTATGTAAAAGCTGGACTGCAGATCATACAATGTGAACACCACGGGTTGGTTAGTGTCCACACTGTATTTGCTGCTGATCTGCATCGATTTTATCGTCAGTTTGATTATGACGTCTTTGTACCATTTGCGCGGCAGTCCGGCTTCTATCAGTTTATCCAGTATTTTACTCATATCCTGGTAGAACATAGAGTCCCTGTGTACTAGATAGGCGAGCATGTACGTCTGCGGGCACTCATCCACCATGTGTTTGGTCACCTTTTCCTTCTCAATTAAATACATGTACTGTACCTTTGTCTTTCGGGATAGCAACGCCTGATAACTGAAACCTTTCGGCTTTAGGTACAGCTTCCTATCCAGTGATTGGATGTGGGGGTGATTCGATCCTGAGAACGTGTCTCTCAGATTTCTGGAGCTCGTTGATATCAAATATCCGGAGTTGTCCAATTCTTCCAAGGTGTTAATGTTCTTGTAATAACGCGGATTGCGGATTACGTTCACCAGTGACCCTTGAAAGGAGGTGTTCAGCAACAATGTCAAAATCAAGAGTGACACTGCCAAAACACAAAAACATATATTAACACTAAACCTACCTACAATGCATGTATACCTATTTATGACTAACGTATTTCGTATTGGATATGACAATTCTCCAAAAATAATATGAGCAGATTTGAAACCTTTTTTTCAATCAACAGTTTTGATGCATTGGTCATATAAATCAATGTTCTGTAACCTGTGTTGACAATCAGATCACATGATTTAGGTAATGAAAAATGTAATTTTATAACATTAAATTATTTACTAAATATCTACAAAATATTTTTGCAGGTGTAAAAAGCTTGCAGAACGCTGTTTTAAATTAATTACTTTTGGAACTCGATAATAAATTCTTTCTTGACTTGACGTAGTAGTACGAGTTTTGGAAGAGTAATGTAAATCTTTTAAAAGATAAATTGACCGTTGGAATATAGTGGAAATATTAAAACTTGTTCTAGACCTGCAATATCACAACGAACCTTGACGAGTTTAATCAGTTTCAAAATTTCCGGATTTTTACTCGTATAGTGAAACATATTCAAAAATACACATAATATGTGTACACAAGTTTTAAAAATGATGTAGAAGGCGCGCAAACCGGGACTTCTCATCGTCACTCATGCGAAACGTCGATCGTTAAGCGAGTCATATTTCTTACAATTAATTTTGCTTGTTATGCGAAGTGCTCGTTAAGTGAGGTTCCACTGTATTTAAATTAATTTGAAGCTTATTTTTTTTATTGTCTTTGCTATATATAATAATTTGTCAGCTTCTTTCAATTCCGAGCAGAAAATTTTGCAGTGATCATCTGATTACCATTATAGTTTTGATATATTTGCCAATTATCGGTAAAATTCACATTTATCGTCGGCTTCAAACATTTACATCATAACCTCGCATAGTGCGGCTGCGATCAGTTCAGTTATATATCAAAACAAATTAAATTTTAATTGAGCAAAATATAACTAAATTCTAAATAAATAATATACGAAATTATTTATTTACATATAAATTATTCTTTTATTTTCCTCTATTCAGTCATTTTTTTGTGTGGTTTATTTTTTTTATGTAGTTTTTCCATTCGTACGGATTTAAACAGTCCGGTGGAACCAATTGCTTGCATTATGCGAGGTATTGCTGTAATTCAATTATCGATAAATGAATGTGAAATTGTTGAATCTTTATTTCTTCGTATATTTTTCTATATGAGTGACATTTGTTGGAATTCTTTGAACATATTTTGTGTGCATATTTACAATAATCATTTATGACCTAAATCTGTAACTATAGTGGAAAATTAATGGAAGTGTTTGGCTTCAATTACCAGTAATCTCGGTAAAAATACCTTAAAGTTACAAATTTAGTTCATTTAATTTCATAGTTAAGTCTGTTTGAAACCAAATCCAAAATTTATATATTCATAACAATCTCAATATAACGTTTTTACTTCTAAAATCATTCTAATTAATTATTATTAATTGAATTAGTTGTCGCAAGAAACAACTGATATGACATGCAAGAAATAATGATCGATATTATTAATTAAATAATTGTATAATATTAAATTATAAAAAATATATTTCCGCGAAAAAAAAACTTTAACTGGCAACGAAGACTTTCTGAAAATTATACACTCAATATAATGCGGTTAATTGATTCCGTGTAATATAAAAACCGCGTTAAAAAAAAATTAGAATTAATACAAATTGGATTATTATATGCAACTCAGAATTAGTACAAATCAGATAAGATCATATCACGTTTTATGGAAACCTAATTCTATTTTTTTACCAAAATCTTGTACTCTTTCATATCAATCAAATTGAAACTGTCATTCTTTAATCATATTTTTGTCTACTAATGCATTTGAGGTAGATGTATCTATTAATACCTATATTTTTAAATCTTTCGTCTGTTAAACGAGATAGTTTAAAATTTACATCTGGGAGTGATACGTTCTTTAGAAGCTTTAAACCATTAGGGAAATAGCGTTTTAGTGATTAACTTTTTAGATTTCATATTTAAATCAAATTACATATGACGATGAAATCTAGAAAATAACAAACTAAAATCAGCGTTAAACTAATATTTAATATGTTGCAGACAATATGAAATAGTTGTATGATTCGTGGAATTTAGAGTAATAAGTTATTTATGTCACTATTCGGTGATCTAAATACGTATTTCATTTTTAAGTTTAACAAATTATTGTGCAAACTATTATTTTGTTTTTTTTTATTATTTTTCGAGTTCAATAATCAATGGCATTACAATTCAATTACGGTTTCAATTGAAGGTATTCAATGTAAATAGAAAGCACGATTGTAAATGCAATGAACGAGGTGGATGTAACGTGCACAAACAATAATAAATATTGCAAGGCACAAACAGAACAGACATTATACATTGTATAGCGTTACGTGTCGTGAGCAAATACATGTGTTGTGCTGCTCAACCTCATGGCCTAGTTGTGTACGTTAATAACTTGCGTATACAGTATTTCTAAATAAAGAATCAAATAAATTACGAAACAATGGAATCTCACCCAAGTAGATTTTTTCTGATAGTAGGTTGTTGAAGTGATGCCAAGGGGCCGTGTCGAACAAGACTTGAAGGACGTCGAAGATGGCCCAAGAACGGTGTCGGTGATGATCCGTTACGTCGAGTCTTCTCATCAAAAGCAGGCATAGATAGAATGAGATTACAGTGGCGTAGAGCAGAATCCAGAGGGTTGGACAGAAGGTAGCGAAGAGCGATGTCCAGCCCGGTTTTCGTCCTTCCTTAGGAACTTCCACGCACAGCTGATCATTCTGTACGATGGATGTGAAGAGTAGCTCCGGAGCGTTATAGTTCTTAAGGAACAATTGATTACAGGAGACATCCGTTTCTCCGGTATATAACTCATTAATGGATCCAGTCGCTGTGCCATCGAGTTCCCTGGAACCGAACAGCTGCCCATCGTAGGGCTCGTGCAATTCCAATGTTAAATTGAGCTCCAAAGCTATGGTGGTGAAAACCATATAATCCATGCCTTCAAAGCCACCGTTGTCCATTCTTAACGTAGTCGGAGGAGTTTCGAAGAGCGTTCCTCTAATTGTGTAACCGTTATAATCAAGATCATAGAAGGCTCGCAGAATCCCATCAACGTTCGTGATCTTAAAAGTGCTCGTTTTATTCGTGTAATAGTTATGATAGAAGACCTTCAATGAGCCTATTTGCAGGATGAGCAAATTTTTAAGTTTCATCTTGAAGCTTTCGATGAAAATCTGGGTGAGCGGTGTTTTAGAGATTATTAAAAAGTTTGTCGTTGCTTTATATCGGTAATGACGAAATCTGGCCAGAATATCTCTGATCTCCATGATCCGATCGGCAGCTAAGAGAAAGTTATTAGAAACATGATTGTTGCCGATTGAGAGATTTCGGTGATCTCTGAAGATCCTGAAGGAGTGCTTCAATTGCGGAAACGCAGTCCTCAGCAGTAATTCGCTCAACGTAGTATTGGAGCTAACTAAAGTAATGGTCGACGCGTTCTTGAAGTACCAACTAAGTAAGGTATGCACATTTTGATCCAGATCCGGAGGATCGTTGGGGATTTCCAATTGTCGAGATGATGATGTCATGATGAGCAGCAGTAGTAGCAAGTACATGGTTTGATCGGCATTGTTTTAATAGAAGAAAATAAATTGTTAAAGTCACCAAAAATAATAAGAATAAAAACGAATGGATGATAATGATAATAATGAAGACAAAAGTGCCAACATTGATTTGTGACGCTTGTCAGGGGGCGCGGCGAGTTTAACACAATTTTTCTTAGTCCAAGATACTTGGTAAACAGAGCCGTTCATCAAATATTCAATTCCCAATTGTTGTGTTCGCGTGCGTAAATTCAAATAAATCATAAGAGCAAAACACACACGCAGGACATAACGTTGACGAGACAAAAGTCCTTTAATTCTCATGCAAATGAAAAATAAATCGAGCAACTCATGAAACATGCAAAGAAACAATATCCTTCTGTTTATTATTTAAATAAATATAATTTATGATTTATCTGAGTTTATTCATTCCCATTATGTTATCATTATTAAAGTATTAGCAATAATAGTATAGTACAGCGACAAAGGTAGGTAAACTGGGCGATGGAGAGACGGGAATCGGGCGGAGGCGCCGGTTGTGGCTGTTCTCATTTCCGGCATTTCGGTGGGCAGCAGGGATTGCAGGGGCAGGGACACGGACATCCGGGTATGGTGGGACATCCGTACTTGAGCTTACATTCGACCGGCACGCAGCAGTTCATAGGTACGTAATACTCCACAGGCACGTAGCACTGTGATGGCGTATAGTAGCAGTACCGGAAGCAGTTCGAGTCGCACATCTTGTCTTCAGTTCTTTTGAATTTTCGATTCGACTGGTAGCTGGAAGCTCTCACACGCGAGCGTACCTTTTCACGGGAAATTTTGTTCTGAATAAACTGTGTTATTGTGCTCTGCAACCGCGGTAACGCTAACGTCTTTTGTTTAGCACAAGCCTGTCATATTCAAAGATATAGCGAATGCACACACAAAAAAAATAACCGGAAGTTAGCACTTGGCGACGAAAATATAACAAATTATTTATTCACGCTTCAGTTCAAAATTACGTTTCAAGATGTGCGATAAGTCAGCTGCGGTCAACGATCGCAGCTTCAATTACAGCTATTATACCCCGTCACAGTGCTACGTTCCAGTGGTATATTACGTACTTATGAATTGCTGTGTTCCCGTCGACTGCAAGATCACGTACGGCAAACCTGTCATCCCCGGATACAGGCCCTGCTCAAAAAAATGCACCAGCAAGGACACCTAGTGAACGACAGCCTCATACACTACACATCTCATTTGTGCCTGAGTAAATCTTTAAGTCCAATGTCTTTAATAATTAATAATCAATCGGCGACAATAAAATTAGCTTAAAATCTAACAACGGTGTAATAAGTGTTTTCTCTACCCGGCGCATCCACTTCATTGTTTTTAGTTTTAAGAAGTTATGAGAATACAGTTATTAACGCATAGGATGCGTTCCATAAAATTACTTCGGTAAGCAAATTTTAAAGTTAAAAATATGACTGTATTATTTCGTAAAGAAAATGAATAGCTTTTTTGATTGTCCAGAAAACGATGCAGAAAAAATCAGCACTATGTGGATTTTAAGTAAAATTTAGTTGAGGTAGTTTCATACAACTGAAATAAATTATAATAATCCTCTGGATGTATATTCCTAAACTCTTGATAATTGTTAAAAATGCTTAGAGTAGTATTTTACCCAATTCATCAACAATAAATGTATTAGTAACATCAGTATTAAGTAATTTACAATCAGCTGCACCTAAAACTTCTACAGTCATTTTTTTAGGTAGAAATTTATTTTTTTTCAACCTTTTTATTCACTACTGTTTAATGATGAAAATATTTAGTAAATAATCTGGCGGTTGACAATATTTTAATTGGCGATTATCCTTTACTTATTTGGTTATTAGTTGAATTTTAAGGGTAGATTCGGTGGCTTGTCTCGCTTCAGTTGCTGTGTTGTTGGGCTATTGTCCAGAAGATTGACATCTAGTACGTTTGGATGTCTGTCTAGTCTATTTTAGTATCGGCTACTCTTTTTCGTAATTGTTTCCTCTACTGTTTCCATTTAAGGTCCTCATGAATTCTCCTGTTCGTAACATACCATGAAGCACCAATGATCCTTCTTAGGCTCTTCGACTGGAATCTTTGTATGGTCGTAATATTAGATCTGCTGTTGACTACCTATAGCTCTATTCCGTATGTCCAGACAGGTTTTAAAATTACTTTATAGATCAGCAACTTATTTTTTTTTCAAAATTGGCAAGCCAGTAGAGTTTCCTGAACTTAATTTCGAGTTGTTCTCTTTTTGCTTGGATTTGATCCTTCCAGGTCAATGCATACCCAGATATTTAACTTTATTAGCAGGTGGGCAGGAGTTATTTCTCATAGTGAAGGTGTACTGATTTCTATTCATTGACCTTCATTATCCATTTTTGTAGCCATTCCTGAATTAGGTTCAGGTTTACTTGTAGGTGATGTGATGCAACTGCTGGGTCTGCATTAGATGATAATATTGCAGAATCATCGGCAGCTGAATCAACGTTGCAGCTGTTTTTTTGTCAGTTAAGGGCATATCTGCGGTATATAGTATATACAGGATAGGTCCTAGACCTAACGTGATTGGATACAAATTCGTCACCGAATCGAACACTTTCACTTGGAAGGTTATCCAGTTAAATATGAATATATTATTTTATAAAAGTTGTATGGTAAAATCTTCTTTAATTTATAGTGCAGTCCCGTGTTCTACACTTTGTCAAATGCTTGCGATACATCTAAGAATTCGCTTGAGCAATAGCGCTTCTCTTTCAGGTCTTGGCTTATTATATCTATCATTCTATTAACTTGTTCGATGGTACCGTGTTGACAACGAAATCCAAATTGGTGATTTGGTATTAGCTCATTGTTGTTTATGACTATTTTGAGCCTATTCATTAATAATTTTTAATAATTATTATTATTGGAAGTGGACTTATAGGATTTTATGTCTTCGGGAGCCTTTAATGGTTTTGATATTAGGATAATTTGAGCTAATTAATGTAGATATTAAATTAATTTAGTGTTCTAAAAACGAAATTTCGATAATTTGTTATATGTCGTAATAATTTTGTTTAAAATCTAGTAAATTTTATGTTGGATTTTTACCATTATTATGATTAAATAAATAAAACTTTTTCTTGCTTTTATAAGAAGTTTGTTGTATTCCAGGAGTCCAGGTGATATGCCGGTCGTGGATAGTTATAACGGCGATAATCATCGTATCGTGGAGATAGAGTGAAGAAGGTTACGGAAGTTAGGAATGTGATAGCAAGTGAAAGAGTGAGGAAGAATGATCTAAGCATGACGTCGACTCGTCAATCAACACTATATCATTCAATCCAGAATCAAACGGTAGTTTGGAACTATCTCATCTAGAATTAGTTGAATATTTAAGATACTTCATCAATGCAGATCAATTTTATGCATTTACATATAATACCACACCACATTCAGCCACAGGCTTAACCCCCTTCAAAATCTTATACGGACATAATCATTTTAGCTAAACCCGAACCAACATATGCGTATGACGAATATACGAGAAAAAATAATTATTTGGTGATAGAGGCAGTTCTTCAGTGAAGTTCTCACCTCCGCTCATTGGCCTGGATTTTAGAAAGAGAACACTGAATGTACTTCTAGAGATGGAAAATTCCATCAAATTTAGTGGGCACTATACAACTATTACAATAATCTAACAAACGCTGTTTGAATCACGGTCATCACCTATATTTTGCAAACATTCTACTACGTCCTTGATTTATTATTTAGTATTCGAGTCTTCTCCGACCCCAGTAAGAACATGCAAAGATGGCATGGATTTTATGGCCATAGCCCTGAAGTTCAACTTCTCGTTAACCAAACTCTTGTCGTTGTTGTTAATTGCCAATATCATACTTATTACATAATTTTTTATAGGTAATTAGCATATTTTTTTATATTGAAACACAAATAGTGTTTCTTACGGATTAGTAGAATAAAAAATAATATGGTTTAGTACAATTATAGTAATTCTTATCAAACTAATACAAAATATTTGCATTTTATTTAATAAATTCTAAAAAAATTTGTGTTAAAAAAAAACTAGATTGTGGTCATAAAGAGCAATGAAACATTCATTTGTCTATAGTGACAATATCGAGTTCCGAACCTAAGTTTGAGTATTGAGGTTCCATTGTATGCGTTTAATACCCGGCGCATCCGCTTCAAATAAGAACATTAATGAATTCAGTTATCGATTTTTTTTCGAATCACCTTGCATGTAATTCACTTAAAACTATTACTTATAAAATACATACTATTTGAAGGTAATTTTTTGCACTCGCACAGTTGATCCATTATCCTTGAAAAAATTTATGCTGGTAGTCCATGAGATGAATTACTTTCATTCACTTTGAGCATTTTTTTTGGGAATAAATAAAATCCTTTTTTTTTGCCATACTTCAAAACTGTATTGTTTTAAGTATTTTGTTTTGCATTTAAGTTTATTTTTTAAATATCCTTTTATAATTAGAAATTATCAGGGAAGTTAGGATTAATTTATTTATTAGTAGATAAAAGATGTTTATTTAAATAAAAAATCTTTATTTTCCATTGTTAATTCTCTGTTTGTTATTTTTCGTATAATCAATTATAGATTATTCAAAGTTTTTGGAAATTCCGCAATTGTAATACTTAATTGATTGCTGGATATTTATGGATGACAACAGAATGGGATCCGTTGGTATTTCTCAATAATTTTATAATGAATTATGTTTTTGTTACAAGATCAGATCAAAAATACGTACATAATACACGGAGTTTTACGTTCACGTTTGCATCGAAACGTGAAAGTAGTCCAGTTTGAGTTTGCAATAAAAAAAATTATATAATCTCTTGAGAGTTCTCTCACGGTTACGACCTCGCCGACCGGAATTTGTTTACATATTATTTTTTTTTGTGTTGGATGCAATTAGTTGATATTTATTATATTTATCTGTGTTTTGTTGGGATTTTCTATTCAATTTGTGCAACATTAGGAATTACATAATATTTATTCGTTTATTCATATTCATATTTATGTTTATTACATACATGATACTTAAAAAAAATATAATAAATGTAGTCGAGAGTGTTAAAAAACTCTCGCATTAAATAGTTTAAATATGTTTTTGAACTTATTTATTGCGTCCACTCTATTCGCAAACTGTGCCCCTAATGGCGTCGGCTACTTTGATCCTGAAAATTCTGTAGTTGACCATATTTGGGTCGAGTTCGGTGTAGAGGAAAGACGGCATTCTGTCGGATAATATGAAGAGGTTTTGCTCGGAGTCGATCTGCAAAAATAATAAAATAAATGTTTGAGTATGTGAGTATGAAACCAGATCTATTTGATGTTTCGGTCGTTCCCCTGCAGTAGTGGTCGTCCTTGTAAGTAATGCAATTCGAAATTACCTTCAGGTCGTTGGTGAATATGAGGCGCTCCTTGTCTTGAGCAACGAGAGCCAAAGTGTTTGGGCTCAAAGGTTTCCTAGGGTTCCAACAAGCTACGGCGTCGCGGTTCAGTTGGGTCATGAAGACGACTCCTGTCGTCTCGTCCAGGTCACTCGCAGATGCTTGACCTAAGTCTCCTTTTTCTCCTTCAATCTATTAAATTTCATATTTAAATATTATTAATGGACGTCGTTTTGCAGCGAAGAGTACCTTGAATAAGTAATAGGAATGCGGGTCGGTGGCGATGGTCTTGTTCTGCAGGACCCTGGTGGAAACGGAGAATTCCTTGGTGCTGGCTAACGGATGGAAGTACATAGTGCGGTATCCGTCATTTTGAATGGCGGAGAGAGCCAAGCCAAAGACGCCATCAGTCCATTGGAAGTTGAGGCCGCCGACGTTGAAATCTCCCTTGAGCGGATCGAAGTGGAAGAAGTTGTGCTGCACCCTCCAGGAGGTGTTCTCCTGGCAAGAGTAGACCACGAGCCCGTAAGCGCCTAAATCTGGGACATAGGCAAAAGCCTCGTCACATCTTCCGGGATTCACATCAACCACCTATGTAAAATTTATCTTGAAACGAGGAATTTCTACGCTTATGATCCGACAACTTACGACGTTGGCGAAGAAAGAGTCTTCCTTGAGGTCGGAAGGCTGGAATTCGTATCTCTTGATGAGTTTATCGGTGTTCAAGTCGTAGATGACCAAGGCTGGTTTAGCGACCTGGTTGCCTTCTCCTAAGATATCGGCGAGACCGGTGTCCATCACCCACAAGCGATCGCACGAGTCGACGGTTACTCTGAAGGTGGACACGACGGAATCGATGTCGATTTTGTTGTCCTTGGGTATGATGTTTGCCTTCCAGCTCGGGTACGGAATCAAAGCGGCGGTATTATTTCTCGGTTCCAATTCGACGTAGTTCAAGGAAGAAGCGACTCCGGCCTTCCATCTGCAGAGAATCCTCTAGTAAACGAATCGAAATATATGTGATATTGATGTTATTTTACCTTGGAACGGTCACAAAAAGTTTGTTTTTCCAACGGGCAAGACCCAGTGGCAAATTGTTGGCCGGAATGTAGGCGCCAGAGTGGAGAGCCTCCTGCTTGGCTTGCTCATTGGGCCAGGCGAATTCCAGTTGATTCCAACTGAAGATCTCATCCAATTGACCAGCGGCTGAAACCGCGGCCAACAAACCGGCTACCAGAAGGATTCGATGAAGGGACAACATCTTCTCTGCTCAGAATTCCGCTGAGCACTGCCGTCAATTCGCGCGACTCAACGGTAATCGAGACCATCGGGGCCCCCACCAGCGCAAGAGGTTCGCATATCCAATTCACTACACTTTTTTAGAAAACGTGATTTACTATTGACCATGAACTTATTGCTGTTCGACCAGAAGGAACAACAACAACAAAATGCTCGGCCGACTTGACCATCGTCATTTTATGCAATGATAACTTCCAGCTAGGTAAATACAATTCATCAGGACCGGATCAAGTCAACAAGATCAACGGTGTTTTCATTATTAAAATCGGCTATGACGATAATTCAATTAAACACAAGCGATTTTAATTAATTAGCATTGGTAAATACGTAAGAGGTTTGTTACCCAATAGGCCGATTTCACGGTAGTTTAATCTGTTGCAAGTGACGGCCCTGCAGATCATGATTTACGTAATAGCGATGATTAATTTGGAGCCGGTTGTTATTATATTTTTCTTTTATGTTGTTCCCCTCTCATCTTAACGGTCCATCGACCATTGCGAAAACGTAAATTATCACTCCTTTTTTTTGCTTCCTTCAACGTTTCAACTTTCGGTTTGCATCTGGTTCATCTCGTAAAGCTTACGTAATGCGTGTGTGTATGTGCGTACGTGAAAGCCACAGACGATGGATAAAAATGCACGGAGTGTAGTAATAATTTCAATCACGCGGCCTTCGATTTATTCAGATTGTTTCGTACAATTATTTGTTCTAATTTTTATTCTTTTTCTGTTTTATTGTATTTAGCGAAGGTGACTGGGAGATATAATAATCATCTCCCCTAGGATAAAAGTACACTCTCACTCACTAAGTATTTATCGCTTCGTGCTATTTATTCTTTCTTCTGGCGCAATGCACACTGTAATTTCGCCACGGCTCTAATGACGGGGCAATTTGAATAATGACGGCCGAAAGAAATCCCCGAATAACAGATTCACTTTGGTGCTTTTCTTTCATTCCAAAGAATGGAGACTTACGCGAAAAACCACTTCGCCTTTAATAGGTCCGAAAAGTCATCCTTTAATAAAAACAATACAAATACTCGAATAAAACAATACATTATTTTGGTTTGCTTCTTTTCAGATGGATTCTGCAATGTGCAGGGCTGTGGGCGCCGGAAGATGCCAGTAAATTGACCTCGCTGCTATACAAATGTTACGCCGTCTTCGTGTTTTGCTTTGTTAACATTTACTTCACGCTGACCGAGATGTACAGTTTCTTTGAGACTTATCATCATCTAGATCTGTTCATAAAAAACTTGAATTTCGCATTGACCCATCTGATGGGGGCCATAAAGTGTGCGTTCTGGTTCCGCAGAGGGTCGTATCTCATTGCGATCATCAGGACCTTGGAGCAGCCGCGTTTTCAATACGTGCAGAGCGAGACCTTCAATCCGGGAAAGATCAGCGTCGATGCAAAGCGCAGGGGATTCAAGTACACCATGGCTTTCTTCCTACTGGCGCATATGACACTCTCATCGTCCTACATTCCCAGCGGGTTGATGGCCGTCTTCCGCCCCACATACGTCCTGGATACCCACGGGAACGCTACTTTTGTCCAGCAACTTCCTTACTTCAGTTGGATACCCTTCAAGCATGATACTCCCACCACCTACATCTTCGCTTTGGTATACCAGGCTGGTCCTATGGTCTCGTACGCTTATAGCATAGTTGGCATGGACACCCTCTTCATGAACATCATGAATTACCTTGCTTGCCACCTGCAGATCCTGTCCGGAGCATTCGCCACGGTCGTGCAACGCTCAAAACAGCAACCGGAGCGAGAATTGAAGAAGTGTATCGTCCACCTTCAAACGGTCATTAGGTGAGAGATATTGAAATTAATGCACGTCAAATTTCGACCTTTTACATACATCACATTCAAAAGTAGGTGTTTATTTTTTTCGGTTACTGCTAAAATCGCATATGGTTAACGGTTATATTCCCTGAAGCTATGTAGACAATTAAAAATAATATATTCATGTAGTTCTTAATGGAAATAGAACTGCGCCTTGTGTTCCAAATTTTGATTAACAGTAACACACAACTCGATCATATTGATATACAAATAGATTTTTTTTTATTGTGTTAAGCTGATTTACGGGCTAATGACCTACCAGTATTCTCGAACTGATGACATTTCAGATCGCTTCAAGGATGTTATTATCACAAATAAAAGGAACACATACACATCTGAGAATCAACTTTGGTAAAACCGCAGAATTAACTGACAAAAAATAGAATTTCCCATTTTAGTAAGATTCCCGAAACCATGACATAGAATTAATCTCTCGTAAAGTTTTTACTACTTTGCATAAAATTAACGATATTTAAAGTGGAAAGAATGAAAACACGTTGCTTCACATAAACAACAGGAAAATTAATTTTAAAACTGTTATTTACAATACCACATAGTCCAGGTAATCAATTCAATCAATATCCCGCACTGTTTGAAACCGCACTAATTGAGGAGTTTAAAACCGTATAAAAATAAGCAGCTCACAAAGATTTTTCAAATAATTTTGAGTATTATTTTTTTTAGAATTTATTTTGTTCAATTCAAATTTAGTTAGTTTTGAAATTTTCAAACCGTACTATAGTGAATCCGCACTGATCGATGCCGGACTATGAGGAGATATTACTGTATTTATTTAAAAAAAATGATGTTAAAACAAAACGTAAAATATTTTAAACAATTTACATTTTGATTATGCATGAACAAATATTTGCAAATTATTATATTTTGAAAGATTTGTTATTGAAGAGTGATAAATAGTACTTCTATTTTTAACAAAAGTTAATCTTTATTCGCGTCTCCGCTAAACATCTGTCAATTATGAAACGCTCGTACGTGTTTGACAACATTATACTACAGTAAAACCTGTTTTTGTGCGGTAGATACGGACCGCATAAAAGAAACGGCACAAAAAAAATATTAAAATTTTCATAAATTCTTACATATAACAAATAACTTTGTATAATACATTACAGAAACTCACTTAGAAAATACGTCAAAAATTCGCGCATCTTCTTGTGATCAATTGGTTCAAAATCGACTAACAGGTAGTACATGTGCACACTGATAGAAAACATTACATTATGATGCCAATGACGTCGGATTTTATATACCGCATAAAAAAGGACCGCACAAAAAGAGGTTCTACTTTTAAAATGGAAATTTCTATCCATGAAAGTTTTTCCAATGTAAAATTTCATAATCAATTGTTGCCGTGCGCAATGGAGTTTTGTTATGATGTAACATTAAAAAACCAAGTCATTAGCTATGATATCGTATTTCAAACGATATAATAATAATACATTATACTGGTGTTATTGTTTTTCTATTTTTCAAGCTGCTAATGACAATTAATCTAAGGTAAATATAATTTTTCCGTTTGCGTGATTCGTCTTTACCTTTGATTGAATTAATTCTATACGTGTTGATCATTATTTGACCCTACTTTAATTGTAGGTGAACAGTTATTTGTGGATTGCACTATTATGAATAGAAAAACGTTTGAATAAGAAAAAAATGAAAATGAACTCCATCCAAGGCTTTTAGCACTTGAGCGTTTAAGCATTCAATATTCACATTTTTTTGAAAATTTCAAAACAAACTGTAATTGACAAAAATCTGAAAATTTAGTACATAATTTCGTTTTTTTCTTCTTTATACAATCAAGTCTATTTTTGTGGGATTTTAAAGTATTCAACACGATTACCCGCACGATGCGTTGTATTGCTGTATATACCAATGACATGTAACTTTTGGATTTTTTAAATTCTTCATGGCTTCAGGAAAATTAAATTTGCATATTTTTAAGTAAATTATTTTCCTTTTAACCGATTCTCGATAATATTATTTTACAAATTTAAGACACACAATGCGTTATCTTCATCTTAAACGATATTAAATGCTAAAGTTATTAATATATTATGCGATAATTGTTTGGAATCTTTCACATCGGACAGCTCAAGGTTTCGTAGGATAAATGCCGTGCGATGTATGTAACCTGTACCACTTAATACAATGCGGAGATGGCTATCGTGTTAATTGGTCATTTCGTTTAAATGATTTGTAGAAGATATTACAAGGAAAATTAATCGTAATAAAAAGTAATACTCTCGAAATCTTTCCTAATATGATTTTTACTACTTTTAGCATAAGCATAAATTTTAAAGCAATTTCTGCTTCATGTTTTTGAATATTACCAATTGTAATATTACAACAAAAACAAACATCTTTTTAGTATGCCAGGATGCGTCCGATCTGTTGTTGTTTGCGGTGAAACCATGAAATTGGATTCACGTCGCGCGCGCGCTCCCGATTTGCATACGTTAACTGCAAATTCTCGGAACGAAGGGCAACAGCGCGCTTTCATCTTTCCAACATCATAAGTGGTAATTGCGTAATACAAATCGGATATATTTATTCATTCGTTGTTGCTGCAGCAGCCGATGAATAGAAGGGAAATTAATCGCAAGTCACGCAACAATGACCACAACCCGACCCGTTCCGATTTTATTTCCTTTGTTCGAATCGGACTGTTAACAATTTATCTCGATTCTATTTTAAATCTGTATTGTGCAAATGCGCAATATGAATATCCAATAATAACAACAAATAAACTTTTTCTTAGGAAGGAATATAATGATGGGATTTATTGTTTTTTTCTGTGGTTTCAGGATGTGCGAGAAACTAGAGGACGTCCACAAATATCTGACGTTGGGTCAGGTGATGGCGACGCTCTTCATACTCTGCACCAGTTTGTTCTTAGTATCTACGGTAGAAAAAAAGCAACACAGTTAAATAGAATAAAATGTAATATACATATCAATTGTAGACGCCTGTAGCGAGTAAACAATTCGCCGCAGAATCTGTATACATGATCGCCATGGGTTTTCAGCTAGTGCTCTACTGTTGGTTCGGGAATCAGGTCACTTTGGGGGTAGTTAAGAAACTTATATATCTATATAACACGCTAAATGATGCACAACAATTCGCTTCAGGCTTCTGAAATTCCAATGGCGCTGTGGAAGTGCGACTGGTTGTCGACCACGAAATCGTTCAAAGCATGCATGCTTATCACGATGATCAGAATGAAAAAACCCATCTACCTGACGGTCGGTAAATTTGCTCCGCTCACCCTGGCCACATACGTCGCCGTAGGTTATGCTACACTTGGTTAACTTAATCTAATATGATCGTGTCGTTACAGATATTGAAAGGTTCCTATTCATTCTTCGCCGTTTTGAAAAAGGCCAACGACTGAGGAGGAAATGTGATACATTATGTAGGGAGATTAGAGAGGGCACTTTACATGGAAAATTGTTGTCCATCCTGCACTTTGGCGATTTCCTTGAACTGAGTTATCGTCTCTTTCGCTAACTTCAGCCGATTTTTCAGCACTAATATCTCGTTTCTGACTCTCACGCGCATATCGCTTATAGTTTTCATAGTCTTATTCTTGCGCTCCTCAACTGAAAAATATAAAATGTTTTTAATACTAAGTCTTATTATGGTAATAAAATAATAATATAAATTTAAAAAATGCACTTACAATCAGTATTGTGTTCCCATTGATCCAAAGTTAACTGTTTCGTGTTGGTCAGTAGGTGTTGCATTAATTGAGTGGGATCTTGAAAAACAATCTCATCATAGTTTTCGGAAACTAAGCCTTTGCTTTGGTCTATAGTTACATCCATAGTGCTGCCAGCTGCATGGAAAAGTTTTAGTACATGGTACATGGTGACAGGTCTTTCATTTGGATCAATGAAATGTATCTTTATGACAATCTCAAATTCACCCCAGCCAGTCTCACTTATCTCATAAGGAGGCTTAACCACAATACGGTTTTGATTGGCATAACTCTCATGTAACTTGAAATGCACCTTCTTTACATAAGCTGACATGTCCTCATTATTGTAAGGTTTCACATAAACTGTCCACTGGTGAGTGTGTCCATCCTCTTCACGCTTCTTTCCGAAATACCTTGCTATGTTTCCATAAACGATGGGCTTCACAATGCACACACCCTGCATCAACAGATGATGAGATATCTCAGGAAATTTACAAGAGTTACGGACTTACCTTCATACGGCCTCCAGAATCTGGTCCAAAATCTGTCGGAAGACTCATTTTTGTTACCAAAATTATTGTTTATTTAGACCGGCGTTAGATTAATGAAAACAAAAACATCAAAGCACGTGAATGTCAAACATTGCAAGAACTATGTTAATGTTGATGTCAGTTGATGTATTCAGTTTACGTCTGGAAATTTGGCTTGAATGAACTAGAAAAGATTACTTTATTATCGGCAAGTGGTTTAGAATTAATAGTTTTCTAAAATAATAAGAGGAAAGAGTATAATATTATTGGATTTTTGATGATGGTTGGTAAGGTTTTAGTTGGTTTTAGTGCTTTTCTGTCGGTGTTAAGTTGGTATAACTGCACAAAATAATAGTGGTTATGGAATCCGAAATGGGGCGCCATTTTATTAACCTTTCAGGCGGGGAGTCGTAATAACTAATTTGTTATTAGTTGATTGCGGAACACGAGGGAGTGAAGTTGTATGGAAAGTTAATGTGCTGGTTGCTGTGTGCTAACAGCAAATGTAATTAGAATAGTAGCATACGCCTGAAAGTGTTGTTTTTGACTACCGTCATCTCTGAATGCCAATAGGATTACAGTGGCCAGGAGGAATATAAACACACGCAGCAAAGATTAAATTAAACAACAGACACACACTACCACCGGCTGTAACGGTATGTCTAGTTTAAAAATCTTATATGACTCGTCGCCTCGGTCATTCTAATTCGAAATTGAAATGTTAATTGAATGTTGTTATTAGTATTAATAATGTGAATGGGAATATTGATGTATGGATGTGGGGGGAACGACGGCCGAGCGTGCCTGCCTCAGTGATCTCGTTCCACTCTCCTAACATGCTTAACAGTGCTCATAAGTAGGGTACATGTAGTGTTCAAGGCAATAATTCACAATTCATTATGATCTACTCGATGCAACAGTATTTGAGTACAATAAGATTTTCAAACATCAGGCTTGATTGGTATATAAACAATTCATTTATGCTTTGTAGGTTATGTGCTGTCATCATCATTCATTCACCATCTTCACCGTTGCTGGGCTTGGGTGCACATGAAAATGTAGTCAACTGCATGTCAACTAAATGTGCATGTGCATGTAAGTGTCATTCAATTGGTCAATGAATTTGTATTGGTAGTAATTGGGTGGGAGTTTGTTGCAGATCATTCATATTTTGTTGTTTGGCAATATTGATTGTGCATTGAAGATATTCCATCCATCAAGAAAGGCCCACCACACAGAATAAAAACTTAATGATATCATTGGCGGTATGGAAGATGGTTCCGGTGGCGTCTCGTCGTCGTCATCGGCTGCAGCAGCAGCAGAAACAGCTGTAAATCAAAATCAGACAGAACCGAATAATGGCAAAACAGTCATGGCTAACTTTCCAATTGGCGATCAGACAAGTTGTTCTAGTCCGCTGAAGGTAAACGGCGACTCGGCTTCCGCTACGACGGTGGTAACACCACCGGACGACGCGAAGGATACGAATAGCTCGGATTGCGACGCCCTGGTGATCGATGAACCGCGATCTCCAACTTTAACGAAGATTAAAGAGGAACAAAAGGAGGAAGAGGAGGAGGTTGTGGCAGATGAAATCCAGGATCATCATCAACAACAATTTACGCATACGAATCCATACTTCTCGGAGTCGATTTTCGAATTGTCCAGTCAGTACAATAAGCCCAATCCTCAAGTGGAGGACGAAGAGGACGACGACGAAGAGCTGACCAAGGTCAGTACTACAACCACTACGATCAGCACGACGACGAATGGCAAGAAGGTGCCTAGGAAGAAACACAAGCTCAGAGAATACGCCCAGTATTTAGGTCTTCAGCCTACCGTTCAGTTCAAATGCTCTAAGTGTGGCTCGGCCGGTTTTCCGTCATTGCAAGTCTTGAACGAGCATCTTGTTAACTGCACATCGCGCATCCCATTGCCGCCCCCTGTGCCAGCCTCTAACAACGCGACCAATTTCCGTGTTACGCGAAAGGTGTTTCTGTGCTCGGCGTGCGGTACTTACTACGAGAACTGGAATCTTTTTCTGCACATGCGAGAGGTGCACAAACGCTTCATATGCTTGTATTGTCTGGGGATGTTTCCGCATGCCGAGAAACTGTCACTGCATTTGGTATCCAAACACAATTGTGCTCCGGGACGCTTCGAGACTGTTAAGGACTTTTTTGGCGCTTACAAGGAACCGTGTTTCTTAATGTGCTGTGACTGTCAGACTGTGTTCAATGAGCAGGAGGACTTTAGTAATCACATTTGCATCGACAGCAACAACGAACCACCGGGTGATGAGCTCAAGCAGCAGCGACTACTACCAGTTGTCGAGGAGAACAACAGCAGCACAACTGCCGTCGCGGCGGCGGCGACAACAACAGCTTCGACTAATTGTGCTATTAATGTGAACGAGACAGAAACGACCATGGTTATAGATCAGCAGGCGGAGAGTAGCGATCAGACGGCGATGGAGGTAGATGAAACAAAAGAGGAGGTTGAAAAAGCACCAGAAGTGATGAACGGTGATGTGGACAATATTTGTGCGGAGGAACGGCCTAAAGTTAAAGACGAGAAATGTGATGAAAACGTAGAGGATGAGGAAGGAGAGGATGATAACGCTACTGTTGAAGATAATGATAATATCGAAAGAACAGGTACAATCCATAATAGTATCATAATAGCTTGCATAATATTAATGTTTATTTTTTTAGGACCAGAAAACGACGACGTGGAGGAAAACGAAGAAGAAGATGATGGTGACAATCAAGAAGATATGGATGTGGATGATGCGGCGAGCGGCAGATCGTCGCCAGCTGATGAAGATGAAGAGGAGGCTGCGATATCCCCGCCAGCGTCACCTGGGGAACCGGAACCGGAAGTCTCCGTCACCGATGAGAGGAAAGTTCCGAAAGTGACACTGAAATTGCCAAAAATAACCAACTACAGTTCGATCGCCGACGACGAGGAAGAGGAGGAGGAGGAATACGACGACGAAGACGATCAAAGCGACGACAGCGAGAAATTGACAATGGAGGTGGATAAATCGGAGGAGCAAAGCGACGTTGAGATCGGCGGTGATCCATCGGTGAACGCGACGCCACGCGACCAAATGCAGCAACCACCAGATGATGATGAATTAGAAGACGATACAGGCGATCCTCAAGATCAGTCTCGGATCAATGGCGCTGACGATGAACAAGACGAGAAGAGTGTTGTAGAGGAGGAAATGCAAAGTGATCCAAACTCGATTCCTACTGCCGGAAGTGATATTGCCATAATAGAATTAGAGCTGGAGCAACCATTAGACAAGTTTGATATTAGGTTCTTGTTGCAAAAGTGTCTGAAGGCGACGGTAGCCACATGCTTATATTGTAATCACGCTAGGAGGATAGCGGTTAATGGCAAGCAACTTGGATTGCACGCTATCTCCGACCATCGTTTCTCCGCTATAGTGAAAAGTATCACGGCTGAAGAATTGATACCGGAAAGTTTCAACAATAGGATTAAGGAATGCTTCGGAGAACTAGAGAATATCTACTTCAGTCTCGAATCAACATTCGGTAATGAGTGTGTCACTTACTCTCATATGTTTGAGTGTTTCCAGTGTCGATATAGCACTTCCGTGCATAAGGAATTATACCTGCATAACAGAAAACTGCACGCGAAGGCCATACTTCTGTGTACAATGTGTAAGACTAGTTTCTACAGTTACAGCGAACTTATATGCCACCTGTGTCCAGGACTGTATGTGCTCGAAAGTGAAGTGCAGTTTCGCTGTTGTTTGTGTGTGAGTGATGACCTTCCATCCGCTTTCCGGTTGATGGTGCATCTCAGGAAGCGGCACCACGTGTGCGACGTCTGTTTAGAGATGTGCCACAACCAGTCCCGACTCTCGAATCACATATGGAAACACAAGTTACATCACTTGTGTTACCGCTGTGGCATCTCTTATAGAAATAAACCGGACATTACGAAGCATCTATACTGGAAGCACGGCACGGAGAGTGTGCTGTGTAAGAAATGCCAGCAGAAGAAGTGGCCGCATGTTTACCACTTCTGTATACCGCCGACGAGTTTCACGTGCGAGGAATGCAATCTGAGTTTCTCCAAGGCCGTTCGGTTGATGGTCCATAAACGACAGCACGAGAACAATTTCCCGCACGTCTGCGCCGAGGAGGATTGCACAGAAAAGTTCATCTCGAAGAAACTCCTCGAAAAGCACTCTCACAAACACAGAGAACCTGTGAAAGAGGAGGATGATGTGGAGGACGACGAAGAACCGGATGTTGGTGGAGCGGAGAAGAGGCCTGGCGACATTGGTGTCAAGAATGAATCTCAAGTTGAATTAAGGCAGGATGAGCCTAAGGTTGAGAGCGAAAATCAAAAATCGGAAGAGCCGAATACGAGCGAGGTGCCTAAGCCAACTAAAGTCGACGTCTATGATTTACCTGAATTAAATCTATCGGAAAGCGATAGCAGTGAATCGGAGGAAGAAGATAACAAATCGAAACCTACTACGGAAATTAACACGACTAATACCAAATCTTCTTTTGGCGATGATGATTTGGATGCCTTGATATTGACACCACAATCTGGGGAGGTGTTGAAAACCGACGAAGATGGAAAATTGAACGGACCAGTTCCAATTTTGGAGAACGTCTGGGACGATTTTAAAAACTATCAAGCGAACATTGCCAAACTTGATATTCTTACTGACGTCGGAAAAGAGGAGGATGACGATTTGCCAAAGATATTGACAGATATACCAGAAGTGTTAACAGTGGAGGTGGCATTGCGCGATCACGATTATTGTGCCCCGACGATGGACACGCTCAAAGAAGAGGAGGATATGTTTGCCAAACCTACAACGTCGGTGGTAGCCGCTGATACCAGCGCAGATCATGATTATTGTACCGCGCAGGTGATGCCCAACCCGGAACCCCCTAAGCCCGAGCCGGAGCAGAAGGGCGGTGCTATAGCCACGAAGCCACCACCATCTAGCGACTCCAGCTCGGATTCGGACTCATCGAGCTGTACGTGCGGTTCCAACTGCTCGTGCAGTTCTAGCTCAGATAGTTCCAGTTCTTCCTCAGATAGCAGCGAATCCGACAGTTCCAGTGAAGAAGGTATAGACATTATTCTTATCACTTTATGAGCGTTGGAGAATTACTTTTATTATTATAAACTTTAGGTCGACGAAGACAACAAGTCAGACGGGAGAGACGGCGACAAAAGAAGACCAAGCAGCAGAAGTCATCAACGGTCGTACAGGAACAAAAACCTGCAGCCGCTCCGACGACAGTACCAGAAGTGGCGCCAAAACCAAAGGTTGTTGTTCCCAAGAAGGATATTCCCATAATGGAATCGGATCTGGAGACGACGGAATCAGACACGGATGAAGATTTTTACGACAAGGAGCCGCAGAAATTGGCGAATAAGATGCTTGCTGAAAAGCGGGAACGGATGTTACAGTTGGCCGGCATCGGACCGTTCATCAATGGATCGATGATCGACAGTCGACCTTCAACTCCCAGTTTGCCTCCAGAAGAGGTAAAAGTGAAGAAGTCCAAATCAAAATCCAAGAAAAAGAAGAAAAAGAAAAGCTCGCGGCACGAGCAGGAAAAGAATACTATGCTGACGCTGACCATACCGAAGCATTCGCCGAGTTATGCCTCCAGCGTTTATAATAACAGTAGCCCCAACATCGTAAGCATAAATAACGTGAACAATTCAATGAGCGGAGGACACGCGTTGACGGCCGGAGTGCTCAGCGAGACAGATTCGAATACACGAGCGTCGAAGCGCAGAAGGGTGCCGAATAAATTTTACGGCTATTCCAGTGATGAGGAGACCGAGAAGGCTGCCGGGAATCAAGGATTCGGCAATTTCAAATTTAGAAAAGCAAGTTTTATTCAAACTGGCCTAGTTAAGCATGATTATTCTAATTCATTTATGTTTCTTTCACATAGGTGGACCTTCCGTCGCCGGTAGTACCGCCCATTACAATCAAGGCTCCGCCCCCACAGACTGTGGAGCCGATCTCAATACGGATGACGCCAAAGTCTGGAGAGATGCGGGTGCAGCCTTTGAGATTGCCCTTCCCCAAAATTGCTCGAACCGGAATGCCGAGAATGAGGAAACCTCAGCCGCTCGCCGTCGTTCCTGATGCGCCTCCTCTACCGCCTGTACATACGGCTGTCGTAGCTCCAAATGCTACCGAGAATTCCGACTCGAACAGCTCCAGCAGCGAGGACGAAACTGTTCCAACAAACGTGGTCAAGGAGCAGCCGGCTCTGTACTGCTACTGCAGGTGTCCCTACGATGAGGTATCAGAGATGATCGGGTGCGACGCTGACGATTGCGCCATTGAGTGGTTTCATTTTGAGTGTGTCGGAATTATGGTGCCACCGAAAGGACAATGGTACTGCCCAGATTGCAGGAAAAAGAAGCAGCAACGGAGAGACATGCAGCACTCTCAAATGTCCTCTTAATTCATGATTCACAATTATATAAATATTACGTATATTTACGTTTATATTCAAAAATATAGGTATTAAGTTGTTTCTCCGTTTACTACTACTGCTACTTACTACTACTATTACTATTGGATTGCATGTATACAACAATTTGGCAGGCTGAAAGGAAATCGGCGTTCTTTTTTCGTTATATTATATACAATGTATGTAAAAACGTAAAGAAGTTCTATTAGAAACTATAAAACTAAAAATGGAATGAAAGAAGCAAAAAATTTAACAGTACCTGTATATAAGCTACTTAATTATTGTTTATTACTTATATATTATATACATACATACATACGTATATATATGTATAGAGAGATAGATATTGTGATTTTTATTTTGTTGTATAATTCAGTTTTAATTTTATTATTTTCGAAATTTGTTAATTTTCTATAGTTAATGAAAAACATTTGAAAAAAGTGAGTAAGGAAAGATATGCCAAAATTTTATTAATTTTTACCATAATTTAAAAATAAGACGACGATGATGATGGATAATAAGTAAGTGCGTACACGTTGTTAAATAAAAGGATGCGATTAAGGAAAGAAAATGTAAATTTTGTAAATATATTTTTTAATATCGGTAGTGTATTATATAAACTTATATACATATATATATATATAAAGAAAAGAAATACCACTGGTGAGATTTAAACTGTTCTTTTTATTTTGTTTCACTTTTATTTAATGATCGCTAATTATACAAAGAAGACAAAAACTATTTATTTTATTTTTAAAGAAAATAATTTTTGTATCGTTAAGACATGTATACTACTACTATCTTTGTTCGTGCAGGAGAAGCGAGAGGTGTAAAATAAAGTAGAAGGATGAGGAAGTTGAAACGAAATATGAGTATATATATAAAAAAGTGAATAGAATCAAATATATATTATATTCTTTTTGAATCACAACGTACATTCCGTCCATATCTTCTGCAAAGATTCGCATTTATTCCAGCCAGTATTTGTTGGACACGTGAGACATTTTTTTCATCTTCATTTTTCCATATATTTACATTTCCAATGGCAGGTTGAGGGTGCCCTCAATCAAGGACAGGAAAACATTGCGATGGTCGGGTCTTCGGTTTCGTAGGTAATCAATACATCGCGGAACTTGTCCAGAAGTTGCAGCAACTGACTGCGTCTCAGATTTTCCAAATACATTATTTCCTCGATGTGGTGGTTTCCTGTGAAATACTTTTTGCGACATAGCCGGGCGAATAGCCTCAGATCGTCAGTGTTGTTCGATGCTGGTATCTTTTATAAACAAATGGATATGATTACATGCTAAAAGATACAATTACGTTGATGTTACCTTAAAGATAATGCTCCTTTCTTCGTCGGTGAAATCTAACAGCAGCTCCTCGTGGTAATCGTGCTTGTCTTCGTCGGTCGAATTATAACTGAAGTTCTCGGAGCTGCTGTAAAATTAGAAAAAAAAGGAAGTTGGATTGAATCGTAATTATTTGGCAGCTATACTTTTTAGTTTCTGCTTCGGATTTGCTCTCCAAGCCTTCGGATATAGTCGATGTGCCACTCTCCGATTCCGTTCGCATTTTTCTCGTTGCACTAATCGACTCGCTTTCGCTGTAAGAACAAAAAAAAATCAATGAAAATTTTGATCGGATTCGTTTTTATTATAAAAACTCAACGATTGATTGGCCACGAACTGATCTGCTATCATAAATTGGATATAAGTGTGTAGCTGAAGCAAAAGATGGTTCTGAAGCATCCAGATGATCATCTGTACCAAGGTCGATTGCTGGGAAGGGTGATGTAGCGGATTGCACTTCTGTCCGAGGGACGTGGGGAGAGAAAACTCGCTGATTGCTCTTATCAGATTCATCCCTTGGAACAACTCGCTGAACTTGTCGACCAGTGGCGAATTAAGATGCAATGAAGCCTCTGGAGCTATCACGTATTTGTTGGTCGAACAGATCGGGTAGATTACCGTGGCCCTAGCCCAGTACACCAGATGCGCCGTCAGGTCGAAGATCTGCAAAGAGAAAGAGATCGACAGTTCAGCTGGAGGACGTTGTCAGATATAGAGAAGAGAGTAGAGCGACACCGACATGGGACGGCGTCAAATCAGAATCCGTGGCGAGCGTTTGCAGATTCTTCAGCGGCGAGTACTGCGTCAGCATGCGTTTCAAGGATGGTGATCCGTCCAGAGAGATGAAATCGTTGATGGATTGCACCGGACAGAGCAGCAGCAAACTGTGGTACGGTCTCAGCGACTTGATGCATCGATCTATGTCCTCCGGTTCCACGAGCTTACCCTGCAGATGCCACTGATGCACTTTCTGTGGTAAGCAGAAATTCAGTGGAATCCATCTGTTGATGCGGATGTTGACGAGGCCGGTGCCGCACAGGTCTTCGTACATTTTCTTCAGGTTCTTCGCAAGAATGCTCTTCTCGAGGATCGTAAGGAATGCGGCGTCCGGGTTACTTGCATATCCATCGTCGTGCGCGGTCATCATCACTTGCATTTCGTCGTTCACGTAACCGCATCGTGTTTCCTCGTGCTCCAGCAGTATTCCCATCAGCTTGCTCAAGTCATGGTAACATTTAACTGGAATTAGAATAGTATTTTTGATTTATATATACTCCTGTTATATAAAACTTAGTTTAAACACTTGACAAAATAATATATATGAATATGAAGAACCTCATAATAAAGGTAATAATGGATCATAGGACCAAACTATGACCTAAATAAGATGCTAATGTTATTCTGGTAACTCCTAGTTTTTCTTTCTTTATGTATGTATAACAGATGGTTGCTTTGAATATTTATCAAACTATTTTACCTAAGTATTATTAATTAATTCACATCAAAAAAATATGGAAATTGACTGATATACAAAATCATAATAAAACTTATTAAGTTGTACAACTAACAATAGTAATACTTTAGGAAAAACTTAAGCATCACAATTAAATTAATCTATTGAACTGTTTAATTTCCTTTAAATCTTACCAACTGAATGAGTTGCCAGAGCTTGTAGTGCAAAGACCACATTTATCAGTAAACATCCAGATGTATCCAGCTGCTTCTTCCTCAACTGAAGCAACGTGGGATGACTGACGAAACGGACATCGTTCACTTTCAGTTCGAATTTCCTATTGCACAGCTCCGGTTTTACCGCAAACAGCGACGAGAGTACCTCGTCAGTGAATCCCGTCAGCTGACATTTGTTTATGTTGGAACGTGGCTGTGGTATGGTCTGCAGGGAATCATCAACAATGGGCAAGGTGTAGGGATTACGACGACGAGCATTTGATGGTTCGTTCTTCTCTTGCATGTGAAATGGATATCTGAAAAGCAGTCTGTCCCCTTTGCTGTCCGACTTAACCAGTATGATGCTCAATGGGTTAACCTCCATCTTTTCAGCATCGAATCAACTCTTGCCATATACTAAATTTAAACCTATAAGTTTAATACATACATCAAAGAGCAACAAAATGAAAGTTACTTACCTCAACATATATCTATGACAATAATAACAACACAGCAATAAATATTGTAGAAGATCAGCCAATGTTTGGGTTCACTATCAAGCAGGATTCTGCACGTTTACAGCTATCAAGCATCATCCGGTTGTCGTAAATAGACTTTGGTTTTTGATTAATCTGCTGCAAGATTGCAGATTACCAAAGACAACAGCTGATGACCACGAAGACATTGAATTTAACGAGTATATTGAGTTGCCTAAAGTACAAAAAAATATATCGTCGCATTGTATCGGTTAGAGAAATGGAACGCATTATCGTATATTACATTTATATGGGGAAAACGGTTTCACTATACGAGTACAAATCCGAACATTTTGGAACGGATTATGCTCGTTAAGCGAGGTTCCACTGTAAAAAGTGACGGATTCAAATTTCAGCAAAATTTAACAAATCTATTATATTTGTTGAGACTGGTGACTGTGACTACAATCATTGAAAACAAGAAATTTGAAGTAATAACAATCGTGCATTTACAAGGGAATACTAGCTTGAGCATTAATACGAATTTCCAATAAGACTAATAGTAACAAGTTTTAATAGTGTGGATTTTTTATTTTTTTTTGATTTAATGGAACTCAAATATTAGCAGATATTTTTTTAAATTCAGCTTGCAACTTATGTGCTCAATTTTTTTTATAAACTAGAAATTTATTAAATAATTTTTGAATGCATCGTACAATTATTTAAATAATTTTTTTTTTAAATTCGAATGGAATTTTAGGCAATCGACAAAAATATTTTAGCATAGTTTACATCAAAATTATGTTTTTATTTATTTATATTACAGAGTATTAGAATAAATCTATAAATATACAATGCAGCACTAACAATAGAAGATGAGGTGATGGCATCGTTGTACGATGAATGAATACAAAATTTGGGCGATCTGAATTGCTAAGCAAGTAACAGTTTTATCTACCAAAAACTAAATTATATTATAATTGTAAAATAAAACTACAAATTCCAAAAATAATTTAGAGTTGAGGATGTGGTGGAGCGATAAAAAAAAAACCGTTGGTGAGAAAATTGTGAGAGCCGCAATCGGAATTAGATGATAAACATATACATTTAATTCTGCGTACGTTCAGATCGTTCGTTCGCTGATATGATGATGTCGTCCTCGCTTATAGAAAACAATATAATGCGTTGGAACTTACAGCTGTTTGAAAAAATGTTTTTTTTTTTATTACTTTGTAGAGTTTCTACTTCACGAATGGCAAATGGTCTTCCCGATTCGTCCAGGAAATGCCACGGTGTTGATTGAGTGAAGCCTGCAGATGGATCCATATCTTTTCCATCTCTCGTCTGCCCCAGGATCCGGTCGTCTTTGCCTCTGCGATCTGAAGAAGAAAAGGGGCGACGCTTCGGCGACTATGAGCGACGTCGCAAGGAGAAGCAGAATTAAGAAATGCTTTGTCGTCGTCATGGCTCTATTCTAAACTAGGAAATAGTTTTGTCACTATTTTGCTATTTATATGAAAATGTGAAGAAGAAAAAGAGGTATCCCCACTCGGACGACGACTAATGTATCTACATGAAATATGTTTAAGCACGCGTGCAGAAGATTAAAAACTGGTGAAAATGTGGCGAAAAAAGTATAACGTAATTAGACGGAAACTATAAAAGTTGTTGGCTCTCCTTCATGTTCTTTCTAATGTCGTCTAATTGAGTGCGCTCTATGAAGCGTGCAATTAAAAAAAAGCGCTAAGATCGAGATTGGAACGACGCATAAATGAATTATTCGAGACGCGCGCTCGATCCGTCGGATCCAGAGAGGAATAATCGCCAGGCGATTAAAACACAAAAAAATCAGAGAGTTCATGTTCAATAGTACGCGATCTGCCAAGGCCAAGACGATGCTGACGATGGTGATGAGTAGTAGATGATGATGTACAATGTAACATAATTTTTCACGCACATAACATTTCCTCATTGCTCAGACTGCGAATGCGAAAACGGCGGAGGCAGTAAATCCCCGCGCCGTGCAGATGTTACAAACTAGGGTGGTCCGACGACCGCCAAGGACATTTCCATTGAATAACAGTACCAGATAATAATGGCACAAAACCATATCAGGTTTTGTAAATAGGTTGGGGACATATCCATATCTATATGCATGCATACTTAATATATATATATAAAGGAGGAAGCGGACGCGATACCAAAGGCAGTCTCGCTCAAATCCTCCCGCTGAACCAATTAAATTCATTAGTCGAAGAAGACTCCGGCGAGAAGTAGTTCTTCGATCATGAAGCTGTTGCACGCGCTCCTGCTGTTAGCTCTCTTCGTCTGCTCCTGCTGCATCATCTCGGAGGCATCGGCGGATGCTTCGCCCTTCTTCAATCTGCTGTACTCGAGTTCCCGCAAGAGGAATCGCGGAAGAAGCTACGGAGGAGACAGCAACGGCGGTTCTGGAGGCGGAAATCGGTACGCGTCCATATGCAGAATTCACGCCATCGATTCCCTCGCTTTCCCTGGGAGTATCGGAAGACCCATCTGCCCTTACTAACTGGATCCGACACACTCATAATATTTCGTAATGTAAGACTCTGCAAATGTACATAATAAAGTTACAAATTTGTGCCATTTCTTGTGTTTTTTTTTTGTTCAACTTAATTGCACATTAGTTTTGCTCAAAATTCGCAACAACACGTACACAGCTTTAATGGCAATTATATTTAACGTTTACAAAATGGTATTGTTCATTATTTTTTCTTTCCGAGTTTGCTATAGTTTATAGTAATATTTTTAGAAATTTATCATTCATGTAATTTATTGAACCTAATCTTCAGGTAAGTACAATATAATTATAAAAATTAATGTTATAAATATTTAAAAAATATTAACAACTAAATATTTCTGAATCCTAGCTGACTAAGAAAAATGTACTAATTTGTTTATAAAGTTACAGAAAACACAGTTTTTATCACAATCTGAAGACTAAAAACTGAGTTTTCTATTTAATTCAAATCTTGCGTTAATTTTGGTACACCCTTTAATATAACGTATTGTTATTTGAATATGAAGTATAAATTTGTTAATTTAAATTTATACATCATATTGTTTAAGAATATTAATTGATTTTATCAATTTACCACAGTTTTCTTTGAAAATATATATACAAAATATATTGGGCAAATTGCAGATCCAATGTCATACCAAATAAAAAAAATAATAAATACATTCCCTTAAGATTTGTAAAATTTAATTATAATATTGTTTGATTTGGACAGAAAGACCTATGGTCAATATTTTATTGTTATATATTTTGTTTTTTTTGAGTATATATTATGATTTGCTACAACAAATATTATTATTATTACTTGATTTAAAGAAAAAAATGTTTTCGAAATAACGAAATAAACATAATTCATCGTATATTTTAAAATCTCTTTTTTTCTTGCTGGGGAAAGACCTACGGTCAATGGCCTGCTGCAATGATTCGTGGATTTTTTATATTTCACATTATCATTTTTTTAAATACAATGAATCGTAGTTAATACACCTATTTTTTATTTTTAAAACATGCAATTATGTTTATTATTTCACTAAAAATACTGATTATGTCAATAATCATATTAAGAAAAACATAAATAAAATAATTAAAATTACTAATTACAACTAAGTAATGCAAATGGCTATTGACCTTAAGTTTTTCAGTAAAATTTAATGTTTACATTAATTACCTAGCATAGTGCGCAAAATCAGTTCGCATAAACCGCACAAAATAAAATTTGACTGTAAATAATATTGCGTACTATTTTATTAGAATTTATTTGAATTTTGTTCAATTACAATTTAGTTCTTATTTACATTTTCAAACCGGACTTTAATGATTTCGGACTGATCGAAGCAGCAACATTATTATATTGATGTAATTGAATTAGTTTTCTAAAAAAAATCAAGAAGATCGGTCATTATGCAACGTAAATAATAAAAATAAATGTTGTAGTTTTGACTTATGTATATTTATTTACCTGAAAAATGTGGAATATTCGAATATAATTAAAAATATACAATTTATAAAATATAGTAAGCTTGTGTTTCGATAATTGACAAATAGGGAAATCTCGTTTTTTTTATAATTTAAAGTCTGTAGGTGGTACCTTGTCAATTAAAAAAAGTACCTTACTGTTAATTAAACTTTTAAGAATAATTTTTTAATGAAATTGAGTTAATCGGAATAAATATAGTATACACTTTGACCAGCCTAGATTATTTTTCATTTTAGATTTTTATTTCTTTCTGTCTTGTTCAGAATTTTTATTATTTGGTTGTCATTATTGTTATTATTATGTATTGATTTATAGGATGTAATTTTTGTTGTTTATAATTGAAGTCTGGTCAATAAATATTATTATAGTATATTTATTATTATATGTAAAATGTTAATTTTACTTAACAATAATGCGAATAATGATAAAAGATCAAATTTATTTCAAAAAACCGTTGATAGAAGAGTTTTTTAGAAAAAAGTTTGAGAACCTCCGAATTTTAGCATTGTAATACAAGTTGCAGCCATACAAGCGAAAAATAGATTTGGTTGTCGTAAATTACATTATACCACATATTTTTTGTGTGCAATTTATATCAACCAGCATCCGAAATTATATATGTAGATGTAATTAGCAATAAAGTTGCGGTTTGGTATTTGATAAGTTCGAAAAATTCCAATATTTATAAATGCATCCTAAAATTTTTCAAATATTCAAAAATAGCGACATAGATATCACGCAACACACGTACATTTTCCTAACCGAAATAACTACACCATTTAGTCGCCTGTATAACAAAAATCCAATACAAAAAAAAATAGTTCGAACCGCTAAAACCAACAAAACTTTATGGAGGCCGATAAATCCGAAATGGGTAGAAAAAGGGCCAAAAGAGATTTATATCAATTATTATATTAAAAAAAAACTACACCATTCGACTCACTTGTGCTGGACCGTCGAGAAAAAAGTAATGGCTTTGAATATCCAAATAAAATAAAATTAATAATAACAATGTTTATGAAAACAATTATATTCATAAATACAAAAATTGTGTCAACTAACGTAAAAGGGATATTATTAATTTATTATAATAAATATTATTATTTGATTTGTATATTAATGCTGTTTAGATTTTAACACTGTAAGAGGAAAAAAATCAAATTTGATTTGTTTGAACCTAATCAGTTGATTATCACTGAATCAGCGTGGTTACACATTGTAATTCAGTTTCAACGCTTTCGAATATTGTAGAAATCTTCAAAATCCACAGAATTATCCCATGAAATATTTTCCTTACATGAATCATTAATTATTAAAATGGATAATTCTTTTTTTTGAAGTTCCGATGTTTGCTTATTTAAACTTTTATAACATTCATTAATTTTATGCATTAATATAAAAAAAACAATCAGAATAGATAAAACTTTAAATAATTTAGTAATATTTATTGTAACAAACATAAAATTCCATGAAATTAACAAAATGAAGATCACTTTAATAAATTTTGTTCGAAAACCGAGGGTGCTTTGAATTCGATGCGTTCCACTGTATATTTATATCAAATTCCTCAATTTGGGATAGATCCGATAGATCTACAGAGTTTGCTGCCTTCAAGCGATAAAGATTGAAACTTTCAAATTAATCATTAAACATTTGTACAGTGGGGTGCCTAGATACTAGTGTCGTTATCAAAACTCAATATTAATAATATATTGCTAATTATTCCTACTAATTGATATTTCAATAAATCTGTCTCATATACTCATTAGAAAAAAGTAAAGCGATTGAATAGAGATTTGTAAACAGTCGCCGCTGTCATCATAACCTGGTAAGTCAAGAACTGTCTATTAGTTAAAAGTCAAAATTTATAGTGAAAATTGTTCTCGATTTGCAGTTAATATATACGAAATGACACCAGAGAGGGTAGAAGAGGAGCCCCTGGAGCTGGATTGGCTACAGTTACACAATGAGATGAACCGCGCTGCAGGTGTGGAGACCACCAAGGAGAAGCTGTTCCGCAAGATCAAGGAAAACCCTTTTGTACCCATAGGTGAATGTTTGTAATAAAGTGATTGTAATAATTAATTGAATATCTGTTCATAGGTTGTTTGGCTACAACTATGGCTTTATGCTATGGTCTTGTATCTTTCAAGAGAGGTGATACTAAGATGTCTCAGTACATGATGAGATCGAGGGTGGCTGCTCAAGGCTTCACTGTGGTTGCACTGGTTGCCGGATTAGGTCTGACTGCAATGAAGAATCCTTAGAGCATAATTGTTATATATTTACAGTGAAATGTATATACGAGTCATTATTAATATTATATAACCTATTAAATTTTTGTAAATATTATATAAATAGTGGAAATAAAATACTGTATATTTACAAATAATTAGTTGCAAATTAATTAAAAAGTGTATTTTATAATAGAGACAGTAAATTTGTTGACTTATTATAGTTAATAGATACTATAGTTAATTAGATCCTATTATAACGATGTTTCATGCAGCAATTAAGGCCGTACTTACCCAATTTTAGCGGATCGCCCATGTGTCACTTGCGGTTACGAATTTTCCAACTGAAACTCTAAAGGAAATTGAAAATATAAACAACTGATTTTAAGAGTACTAATAAATAAAGTTTATATACTTAAATAATGGTTGTATCGTAGTGGAAACAATACCCCCGGTCCTTGAATTATATCATTAAACCACTTTTTGCAGGATGATTCTTTATAATAAATAAGATGTTGTTTTATACTTATAGGTCTGTTATAATATTCATGACATACAATTGTTCATGTTTTTGTACTTTTCTGAGGTTTTTTATGTGTATTTAGTTTGAATAATATTTTGACAAAATTTGTTTTGCTGAATCTGTAATTTTGCTACTTTATGCAGTGTGGTATCTCCTCATAAACTTAAGCCAAACGTGACTTTCGTATGCTGTCAAGTTTAACAAAATAGGTAAATCTGTTGAAGCTGGTTGAAGCATTCTCCAATTAAGTCTGTAACTTCTCTTATTTTTCAAATAGTTCAAAATCCTGCTGCGCGTCAATGACCCAACAATAACCTGGAGTAAATGTTTATATGAAATTTTGTTATGAAGAAGATTTATCTCCTTCCGAAATGATTAGATCTTCTTGCTACTTATTCAGCTTGAATAATTTTATTTTGCTCTGCCTTCAACTCACTCAGAAGCTGTCGAATACCCAATAAAGAATAATTGTAAATGCTAAAAATTGTCAAATTCAAAATGTGACTAGTACCAAATTTGACAAGTTCTGAAGTTCCTATGCAATTCACGTTTGCCATTCTTTATAATATTTAACTATTTGTTCTCGCAAAGTTAAACTATTTGGAATGCCGTGTTTCATATAGTAAATTAATTAAATGTATCCAAATTTAAATTAGAAGTAATTAATTAAGATATATTTTATTATGTAATTTATATTTTTATAATTATATAATTCCTTGGTATTACAAATGCAAGTAAAATTTTAAAGAAATTGAAAGCAAAAATGTAATAATTTTGATTATGATAATATAATGATTGTACAAGGTTTATGTATCTGTAATAATATGTATTATTGCCTCAATATATCTTTACAATTAAGTGGCCAAACGTCCCGTTTTTGGTGGGACAGTCATGATTTTTAACAATTTGCCTCGTTAGTCATTTAACAGCAAAACAATGAAATATACGATTTTCCTGTTTCTTCGCCCGGAATACATTTGGCCGGCGTCTCTTGACACCTATTTGATAGTTTTCATTGTAGTACATTTAAGGAAATATAGATTTAATAATTTTTTAAAGGAAGATCTTTGTCTTTTTTTTTTTGCAAAATTTGAGAAGTAGTTCATATTGGGTGTAACAACAGTCCGTTTGTATTTGAAACCTTTTATTCAAAGAGAACTACATTCTAAAAAAAGACTTTATTTTAAATATATTGTCCATTATTTTGTATCACTTTCGCCCAACGTTCAGGCAATTTCATAAATCCATCTCTTCAGAAGCCTCCGTCTTTACGATTGAAAAAGCTGTCAAGGTGTATTTTAATGTCATCCAAAGATTCCAATGCGGAACAAATGGTAGTCGGATGGTGCGATGTCTGGACTATATGGAGGATGAGGTAGTATGTCCCATGAAAGACATATCATTGTCATGTTAAAAACATATTCGTCGTTTATTAACCAATGCAGATCGTTTTTGAGTAAGATCTGTCACAAATTATCAAGTTGTTTACAGTACTTGACCGAATTGATAGTTTGATTATTCGGTAGCTTATAATTGGTAAAACCAAATGTACAACATTAATTTCATTGGAAGTAGGCTACTCTTTGGTCATGCCTGGGGAGCACAACCTTTTTTAGATCAAGATCTACGGTGCACAACATTGTTGTAAAGTATCAATCATTCATCTCCAGTCCGCTATCTCACGAAGTGTAAAATATGGATTTTCGTTCACTACAGTCATAATCAAGGCCGTGTCAGTTGTTATAGGCCGCCCGGAGCGCTCCCACCGAAAATAATACAGCATGAAATTCCGAAAATAGAAAAAGTCACAAACTAGATAGTAGAATTGCATAAACTTTGCACTAAAATATAGCCACAACTGTACACTGCAACTATTGTTATCAAAAACTCCCTCCCGTCCAACTATTCACCGTCCACTGGACATAAACGTGTGCACACCAAAATACAAACAGACTTATGTAACAACCCAATAGTTTGAGTCGTTGTTTGAGGCTATGAGACTGATGATTGTAAGGGGAGATTCTTGATGAATTTCATATTAAAAAAAAGAAATTGTTTAAACTTTCTAACTGTCCACATTCCGTCAGACTGACACCAACCAACTTTGAATAGATGGATAGGAGACAGTTTGTGACTCGAACTAAAGCGACTTATTTTAACTATGTCATTTACTAATCATATGTTTGTTTTTTAAACCAATGAATTATACTGATAATATAAGTTTTGGAAATAATTGATGCCATTCGTTTAACAAACAATTTCATACTGGGACTGTAAATTTTAATTGTACTGAATTGGTCTCGTAGCCTTGTTTATAGAAATTTTCCGCCTCTTCATTACCTCTGATTTTCGTGTATACCCAGTATATGCTGGCGGTAATATTTCTTGTAATATTTCAATTTTTTCTAATCAAACCCAGCAGTTTGACTTGCTATCGAAAGAAGATGCATTGATTGATTCAATTGCACTAGCCGAGTCTGAAAGATGGTAACACTAGGAGGTAGAAATTCAGCTTATATGGGCAGTATATAACTCGGCTGTCGAAATGGTAGAATTATGGGGAATCTTAGATGGTTGATCTATTAGTGTAATGGTTCTTTTTATGAATGTGTAGAATATACTGTTGATCTTTGTTTCTTTATTTTCCTTATGATGTTGGAATTTGAATACTAGTACTTTCGCAATTAAATGTTCATATAATTGTATTTATATGTTTATGTTAAAGTGTTCTGTTTTGAAATATGTTTTTTTTTTCATAAAATTTAGTTTCTTGAATTTCTTTTTAATTTCAATCACGTTTTTCTTAATTACTCGAATGCTAATAATTAAACGAAAAGATATTTGAATTTAAAATTAAATCAATTAAAACATATAAGTTACACAATTATAATGTGTTTTTCAAATTATAGTCAGTAATGGTTCAAGGAAAATAACATTCTTAGAAAAAAATTGAGAAACAATTATAAACGCAATTCTTCAATTCCATTATTAAATGTCATTAATCATGACATGTCTATTAGACGTGATTGAATTCGATGGTGTAATTGACGATTTTTCTATAGAAGAATATATTGAAAAAAATAACAGGTGAAATAATAAGTTTCATTTTATAAAATAATATCAAATAATAAAATGAATGAAAATCTTAGTTTATATAGAGTTTCGAAACCAACTGTCAATATTCATTATATTGGTATTATTTACATAAATAACTAAATGCTGAACAGACCAGTAAAAACAAAACATGATCTTGACGAAGCTCTGGAGCACCTAACGCAGACAATACTTCTGCTTACCACTCCACACCGGAACACAGGAAACGTATAACATTTGTCCACTTTATATTAAACGTTTAATTTCAGAAAAACGCAGACTTAAAAGAATATGCCAAAATAACAGACTCCAAGAAGATAAAACAAAGTTAAACAGAGCTACATCTAAATTGAAAAGGCTGCTTAAAAGTATCAAAAATGAAGCAGTAAAATAGTACTTACTAAACCGAACGCCCACCGAAACTAACAGATTATTCCTTGTGGAAAGCTAAGCCGACGGCAAATTGGGCAGGAACACGTGATGAAACAGAATTGTTCGCAGATCATTTTAGAACAATCTTTAATTGTTTTGATCACTCAAATATTCAATACTATACTACGTACAGGTTACTTTCCAGCGCAGTGGAATGTCGCACAAATTATAATAATAGCTAAACCAGGGAAACCTGCCGAAGAAATCAAGTCGTACTCATCAAGTCAAAAGTTTTCGAAAAACTTCTTGCTAACCGATTGCATCCTATTATAGCGTCAAATAAGCTGATACCAGACCATCAGTTTGGCTTTTATTGCAAACACGGCACAACTCTAGCACTTGCTCTGGCAAGTAAACAGAATAGTAAATACCATCTACCAAGACCTGAAAAGTACAATATACTGTTTGGTTGCCTTTTTAAACATATCGCAAGCTTTTGACAATGTTTGGCATCTCTGACTATTATACAAAAAAAGAACTTGCCTATAATTATTTTAAAATAATAAAATCATACCTCGATAATAGAATATTTCAGGTAAAAATAGACGACGAAAATACCGATTTATATCCAATAGAATCAGGGGTGCCACAGGGAAGTGTTTTAGGACTACTGCTTTACCTTCTATACACGGCAGATATTCCTAAAACTAACAATACTACAATTGCAACATTCGCTGATGATACAACAATCTTGGCATCAGATGAGAATCCAGCAGTAGCATCCGAATATCTACAGGAAAATTTAGATAAGCTACAAAATGGAGAATAGCAATTAACGAAATGAAATCCGTGAATAACACATTTACGCTAAAGAAAGACACCTGCCCAACTGTAAGACTTAATGGACAAGATTTGCCCAAATCAATAAAAGTCAAATATCAAGGCATACATCTCAACAGAAGACTCACATGGAACGATAACATTCAGGCAAAGAGGGAGCAATTAGAAATAAAGTTTAGAAAACTCTACTGGCTTTTAAGGAAAAGGTCGGAATAAACAGTGGAAAATAAATTACTTATATACAAAGTAATACTGAAACTAGTATGGATGTATGGTTTCCAATTGTGGGGTGCGGCCAGTAAATCGAACATACAAATTATACAAAGGTTCCAATCAAAATGCCTAAGAAATATTATTAGGGCTCTATGGTTCATCAGGAATGAAGATCTTCATATATATATGGTGAAGATGGTATTAATGAAGATCTTCATATATATATGGTCGAGGGTACAATACCAACATTTAGTAGTAGATACCAGTAGAAACCACTAAATTTCATAATAATGGTAACTGTCATTATAATGGTAACTATCCACTAGGAAAGATTATCCAATTAATGTCAACCGCGATCTTAAATTTACTCAATGTTCACATTGATGAACAGATTGTTCATAAAATTATACGACATAAAAAAATAACATACTGTTATCGTTGCGTTTGAGTTAAGTTGCAATTTGAAGACCAAAAATTAGTTTTTTTAGGAAAAATGTTATAGTAACTGTAATTTTTAAAATTTTATGCCAAATCGAAGCAATTGACTAATGAACAATGTCATAGTATCTGGCAACAGCTATTACAGTGTATGGAATCAATTATGTTAACAGGAGGAGGAAATACCAATAAATTTCCTCATATAAATAAAGTAAAACTTTCTCGTGAGGGTCGATTTACTGAAATGTATACAAAATGTATTTGTTCAAAACAAGCAATCAACAGGGTTAAATCTCTCTTTAAGTAAATTTGGATTCCACAAAAATTATTTGTATTTAGTTATATTGTGATAATAAAATGAATTTAATATTTTCTATATTTTATTTATAATATTTTCGAACAAAAAAATATTAAAATGTATACCATATTTTCGGACAGAGTAACATTTATTGTAACAATAAATTACCACAATATATTGAACTACTGCAAAGAGCTTTCTGCCCTGGAATATAATGTACAAAATATTATAAAAAATAACACCAAAATTAGAACGATACTTCTTAAGTTGCCAATATGTGCTAGTAAAGAGTAAGAGCAAGAAATATGATCCCAGCAAAATAATGTGTTCATAAAATAGTTCGTATTGGATTATCTAAGCCTGGTGATCGATTGGAGAGGTAAAATAATAATATTTACGGCAATAGTAAAAATAAAATCTTAATTTCTTAATTTTTTTTAAACCTTTCCATTTTATAAATAATCTTAATAATTCATTGACTAGAATGTATGGCCATGAATTATTTGAAAGTTTAATAAACCGCAGTCTTTCTGCCGTTATTATATTATTTTTATATTGATTATGCAAGTATTGTAAAGAAGATTACATCAACTTGTACTATGGATAATGAAGACTTTCCAATTTTATTAATATTTTCACTTATTTCTACCCAAAATAAATTTATTAAAAGAAACACCCATACACAAAGAATTTGGCGTTATTATTTTTTTTATATTGATTATGCAAATATTATTAATAATCTTCTTTTACTATGCAATTTTAAGTCTGCTTAATTTGAATAAATCGCGATTCGTTTTTATTCATTAATAACAAAAATTTATTTTTAGATTGATTATGCAAAAATTACCAATAAATTCACATATTTTTTTACAATATTGTATAGTACAAGTTTTATTCTATATTTAAAATAACACTTAACAACTACAAAACAGAGCAAGAAGGTATCCTTGACAGTGGAGTTAGATGTGCTGAGTTCGGAATACTTTTCAAGTCTATCGGAGGTTACGAATGGCACGTCCAATAGAAAAGAAGAAAATGAGGTCGTAAAAAAAATCGATAAAGAGAGCGATATCTCCGTCGTGGAAAAAAAAAACACAACATCCTTTAAGACCTCAAAGATACCACCTCAAAGTCAATCATCAAACCCTATCAAAATCCTCCACCTTAAGAAAATAAAACAATATATTCTCGCTGAGTTCCCAGCTATGGTCCAGGCCAGTGATTCTCAAAGTGGGGGTCGCAGAAAAGTTGATGGCAGATCGTTACCGTTAATACTATATCATATCCTATACAAAATCTAGTTTTTCGTTCCCTGTTGTCAAACCCAAGTCCCAAATATTACCTTTTTTTTGTTGTAATGTGTATTTTTAGTGAAGACTTATCATTTTTCGTTGTATTTTTTTAGCTATATGTATATGGACTTTGCCTTATATATTTTCTATTCTTTATTATAACTCGGTCGGTAGCTTTTTGGGCCAATACATTTTGTTATATAAAATGCGCGTTAAGTGCGTAATAATTCTTTGAAACTATTCTATTAGAAGATTGCATGTGGGTTTAAAGTGCGTAAAGATTTACATAATGTGATTAATGGATTATGGTAAACGTTATTTGCACGTACAAAAAAATAAATATTAGGTTGAATTTCGATGCCATCCATGCTAATATTTGCCGAATGCATAAATAGTCGACTTGCGATGCGCTCACCAACCACCGAAGGAGACGGTACTCGATGAAGAAAAAGAAGAAAGGAAGATGCGTGAACATTCTCACGCCTATGATATTTTGCCTCCGTCGTAAATAAACGTGTGTATTCTGTTTTCTTTTGCGTAAACGATGACCAGCACATCGCGTCCATTAAATCGTCAAATATTTGCGCGAACGAACCTTTGCATTTGTTTAATCGGTCAACAGCGGATCGGGATTGATCTGATCGCGATTCAAAAGAAAATGCACGTTGCAATCGAAGTACCGATGAGCTGGCCTTCTTGCAACAAATCACATGAAATATACAACAAAGTATTGTTTGTTGTATTCCGGTGTTACATAACACGTACGGCGTGTGTTTTGTTTTTCGCTCTTATTCAAGAGCCGAGGTTCAATGTTAATTAAATACACACAATTATTAAATGTTGCAATTCCGATTATTATATCTATCAGCCACACTCATTGACTGTTTAGGTTTCTGTACGTCAACCAACGTTCGTAAAACACACAACAAACCCGTTTTGTTTTTCTTTATAATTGTACTATTATGAAAGGTTACCATGCGACAAGCCGAGTTAAGATTGTTTAAATTAAAAAAAATAGTACTAATACTTGAGAACATAACTTTTTCGCAACTATCTTGAGAAGATGCGACCGCTGACTAAATAATAATAACAATGCAACAAACACTCTGCTTTCTTTCAGACTCTACTTCAAGTGAATAAACATTGCTTATTAGTTAATTACGCCACGCAGAAATTGCGAAAGTCAATAGAACGTCTAATTGTCCGAACAAAAAAAAATCTGCGCAATCGGAATTTCGATTGGGAAAAAAATCCTTAGGCGTTCGTTTCGTCGTCTTGTTTTTACTTTTGCAGCAGTGTTTTTACACCTTGCTCTTCTCGTTTTTAATGGCATCGGATGATCGTTGCAGTCTGGGTATTTCCTATACAATCCCATAGTGGTAATGTATTCAGTGACGTTGACTTTTGTGTGTATGAGTATGTGTATGCAATGGACTTTTTGCATTCTTCATCCAATAAAATCAAACTCTGTGCGACCGACCTTGCGTCGGTTTGTTGCCTCTTGCACTTTTGCACAGTTTCCACTTGCCGGATGTATATAATACGCACTATGAAACTTGTTAATTAACGAATGAGATTTCGATGCGCAAGTTTCTCGTTAAACTATTTTTTTTAAGACGTCGTCGTAAAATTTCTAGTTTCGTGTTATTTTCTTTTCGCCGTCATGAAAATGATCCTAGATTCCACTGACTATGCAATTGCTATCTATAGCTTTCAGTTGCTATGGAAATGTTACTATTTAGGAATTCTCGCTTATAATTATATCTAAACACATCAATACTTATTTGTTTTTATTTTCTTAATTATAATAGTATGCACGAAAGTGCGTAAATAATAACAGGGAACGATTAAAACTGAAACGTATTATTATATAATGCAATAATATTGTGATGCTATGGAAAAATTGAAGACGAATGTAATAAAATTGAAATTGCAAAGTTGTTTACAATTAATAATTACAGCGAGACAAGATCCGTAAATTCAATTTATAATATGCACATAAATACATTACAAATATTGATTATTTATGTAGATTCTTAAATCGCTTCAGGTGTTGCTGTTGTCTTCATTACATTATAAATATTTATCTTTATTCAAATATATATTTTTTTCGCGAAACATTGGGACGGTGACAATTAGAGAAGTGCATAAAATGATTTAATAATTTCTTTTTAAAATTACATTACATACAAAGTGAAATCATATTTTTAAATATGAGTCTAAAGTTGATTGTTTGTCCACTTAACTTCTTTCAAAATTTTGATCTTTTTCACTAAATAAACAAAACTTATGCAAGTAATCAATTTATAACATCCTATTTATCGATATTTTCGAAATCTATTTCATGTATATTATTTTCTTCTTCTAGTACAACTTCTGACTGAGGTATGACTGTATTGACTTTTTCTATTTGTTTGTAACTTTTAGAAGTCCGCTTTTCCACTAATTTCAGTTTAAATCTACAGTTTTTGAAAAAAAAAACTCATCTTCTAAGCTTTACTAAATAAGATTTTCGATTGTTTGTTTTTAAAATTTGCTGTGGTTTCAGTGCAAAGATAAATTTATGTCTTTATTTATGATTTGTTAATTAAAATTTTTGAATATCTACAGTACTTCACACTATGCAAATATCTTCTGAATTCATTCTTCTATCAGTAATTATATAATTTCAGCAATAATATCGAGCAATCTTCAAATAATGCCGACTTAAATAGGAACTTTCTCTAATTTTTGAGCAGTCAAATGGGAATGTCTTGTATCAAAATGTTACAAAAAAATGACTAAATTTAACATTGATTAAATATAAATAATAATGATTATTAATATTTATGTTTTTCTCATTAATTAATATAGTAAACTTAATCTTTCAAAAAAGGCGTAAATTAAGTTAAAACATATAATTAGAAGGAATTTTGTAACTTTAACGAAAAACGGAAGCGTTAACATACTAGTAGCGCTTTCGTTTATCGTTATTTATTATAATTTGATTATTACATTATCTTTTGATCGAGCATTGAAATCTTTTAGAAAAGGCGTAAATTGTGTTGAAGGTGTAACATCGAGTAACATAATTAATACATATTTATTTTGGTAAATGGTTTCCGAATAGGAAATAAACCGAAAAAAAAACAGGTTCCGTTAATTTCCTTAAAATTCCAAAAAAAAATTATTGTTTATATTTCTCTCTTTCTCTTCGTACAGTCACCGAAGAAAAGAATGACCTTTGGTGTTTAAAAGAAAAATGGCGCGTATACAACTCTTTAAATCGAAGATTACACCTAATCTAATCAATCAAAATTGATTATACCGTTGCGTATAATTTAGAGAGAAAGATCGAAACGATTTGTCGATGCCAATTTGTAAATATTTCGCAACGCACGAACACAACGTGGATGGAAGGTGAAAATGAAAACGTTTTAATTGTAGAAGGTTGGGTGCGTAGAAGACTCATAAAAAGGAAACTCATTTATCCGTTTTCGCTACTTTTAATTGCGCCTGTGGCATTTCGAAAATTCCGCTCCTAATCCGTCTGAAACCTTACGTAAAAACGTAGTAGGTTAATGTCAAATAAATAAAATTGTATGGATTTCTTATTATTGTGTGCAAATTACACAGGCGCAATTACCAAAAAAAGGCGCTTAAAAGGCATCTTCATTCGCTTCTCCGCGTCATCATTACACTTCATTTTTTTTTCTGTGCCAAACATTCTTAATACACGCGTCGTGCCTATATAATGTTAAAGCACATTGTTAAAGGAATTCTATTGTCGAAGAAAAACAAAAAGAACCAATTGAATATTGAAATGCATTAAGTAATCATACTACGTTTTATTAATGTATTGAACTTGTATTTTTAATAGTTATTTTCGTGAATGACCAATGCTTATTTTAATTTAAAGAATAACAAAGTTCAACCATTATCTGATTAAAATTTATTTTATATTTTTATTATACCAATCTCTTTATATTAAAGTACATATGTAGAATGACCAAAAGCTGTTTTTAATAACATTTGTTTTGGCGTCAATTGAATTGTTAGATTTTAATTGATTCTTTTAATATTATTTTTTTGTTATTATTTAAAAAAAAGTCACATCGATTTCATATTTATATTAAAAATTTCAAAACAAAAAGAAATTAATTCAGCAAAATAAATACAAATTCTAAAAAAAATAGTACACAATATAATTTTGTATACATTAATAATTGTGCGGTTTATTTTTATGCGATTTTAAAGTCCTCGTTTAGTCTAGTTTCAAACAGTCCGGAATATTGGCGAAATCTCGAGAAATTTCTAGCATAAACAATTGCAATACCGTAAACAATCAATAAACAATTGACAAAAATAAACAAGTAATACCAGACAAACTAAATTTACAATAGATTAAGTAATCCTCTTTTTAAATTTATTATTCTTTTGTGTCTACAAAATGTGTTTATAAGCATGAATTAAATTTGAAATTCAAATTTTAATTACATTTGTTTAAGGCATGTAATTTTTAGTATTTTTGTAAAATGTTTATCCGTTAGTTCGGTAATTTAGAGAGAAAGATCGAAACGATTTGCCGATGCCAATTTGTAAATATTTTGCAACGCACGAACACAGTGTGGATGGAAGGTGAAAATAAAAACGTTTTAATTGTAGAAGGTTCATATGCGTAGAAGACTCATAAAAAGGAAACACATTTATCCGTTTTCGCTACTTTTAAAACAAAAAGAAATTAATTCAGCAAAATAAAAATAAATTCTAAAAAAATAGTACACAATATAATTTTGTATACATAAATAATCGTTGTTTTCTTTCTATAGTATAGACCAGCGGTCGGGGAACTTTTTTAACCATTACCCCAAAATATTATTGCGTAAGTCGATATTACCCCCCCATACTGAAAAGAAAACAATCAATGTAAACTTTAAATAAACATTATTTATTGAATTAATTTACATTTACATATTTATAAAAAAAGTTACATGAAAATAGTAACAAATAGTAATATACAAACAAAATAAAATTTATTATTTTTTTGTGTCTACAAAATATGTTTATAATTTCAAATTCAAATTTTAATTACATTTGTTTAAGGCATGTAATTTTTAGTATATTTGTAAATTGTTAACCGTTAGTTCGGTTTCAAACAGTTCAAGATATTGATGGTAGTGATGACCCGCACTTTGTGAGATATTGGTTATTGTTACTGGACAAATGTGTGAAAAAAATGAAATTGTCTTTTTCTCAGCAGATTTGTTTTAATATAATTTGTTTTTTTTCGTAAATAAATGCTTTATTAGTATATAAAGTATATAAATATGGAAGAAACAATTTTAAGAATGGAAATAAGTCAAAATTTAGTGGTTTTAAAAAAGGAAGAAATAAATTATTGGATTTTATTGAATGATTTATATTAATATTATTTTGTATGTTAATGTGTCAATTTTATATAAAAGTATTTATCTGATATAAATAATAGCATTATTAAGAAGAAATAAATGAAACAAAGTAGGAAACAAAGAAAATAACAAAGAAATTGTTCTTAAATAGGAATATTTAAATTATTATTGGGTGGTGTTGGATTAACTTACCTTAGATTCATGTTGCAATAGGTTAATGTCAAAGGAACGAAAAAGAAAAACATGTCTTTATGCAATTGGAGAGCAGTAGGTTAATGTCGGCGCCAAAAAGGAATAAGAGAAGAATGCAAAAAATAATCAACAAAAACAAAAAGCAGCAAGTGAAAAAAATAATAATAATAAACAAAAATCGCTCTTCGAGTGTCGAAGGTGATCGACTTCGGGATTCCCCCTCGAGCGAGGAAGGAAAGGAAAAGGAATAAAGGCATATAGTTTTCGGGTATAGTAGAGAGCGCCGCCGTCCGTCCAAGAAGAAGGAGCTTCGAGACCCCCACCAGGTGGAGAACAGGTGATATAAATCCAAGCACGTCGCCGCAACCTGGGTTTGTTGCGTGCTTGACTTTTGCCTTCGTCCACATCCACCTTCCCCCCAAACGCAAGGACAGAAGAAAAGGGACAAAAGGATTTCACAAGAACGCTTCGAAGTGGGTGACGTCCCGGAAGGAAGTTAAAGAAACGTCCAGTGCGAATTTGGAACTTTGAACTTTGCAACATTGAATACAGCATCACAAAGAAGGTGAGTAAACAGAGACAAAAAAACGCGATTTCTATCCGTACCGATTCGAAGGAGACAAAAGGCAGGATAAACTACAGGACGCAACCTTCGCGTGCGTGTATAGAACGTAAACGCGTTTTCCTTGCGCGGTTTTTCCGTGAAACGCGCTCTTCCTTATCGCAGCTCTGCACCACATTCGACATTTAAAAACGAACAAACAAATAATTGCAACTCCGATAAGTTATAATTATCTATTACCTATCCTATCGCTGGGCAACAACAAAAACATAAAAAAATAGATCAAATTGGCTGTGTGCGCTTACGCAATTTCGCAACACGGCGATCGCGGTGGCCGCGAGTTTCGCAACAATTGAAAACAAATACATGAATAAACGGAACGAAAGGAAGGATGAAATGCTCGTTGCGGCAACTAACTAACATCGGCCAGCTAATTGATTGTCACTGTTTCCCAACTTTTCGAGAAACTATCAACCCCCACTCAGCGTGAAAACGTACATACTTTTGCTGTTTCCATTTGCAAACAAATAAACGGCATAACAATTAAACAACGCAAAATTCCAATTGATTACCTCAAAACGATAATCTTTTCTTAAGTAATTTAATATATTGTAGCTTACTTAATATTTGCTTGCGGCTCACAGAAGTGTGTCAAATTGAATTCCGTCGGATTACGGTCAGTGGCGTGCAGCATCCGAAATTCAAAGTTACTTATATGAAAGTATTTATTTTATTATACTGACACTCAATTTACCAACACTATAAAACATGAAAAACTGCATTACAAAAAAAAACAAATTACCAACTAACTTTTTTTAAATCTCCTATTAATTTTAATAGGTATACTATAAATATATATTTATTTGAACTTAATAGTTATTATTAGGTATTAATTTTTACACTAAAAAGAGAAGTTAATAATTTGTACATAGTATAAATAGAATAAATTAATAGAGAAGTTGGGAATTGGTCTAAATTATATTTATACAAAAATCTATGAAATAATTAGTATCAACTTATTTATAGGAAACTAATGATTTTAAACGTTGCTATTGAGTTAATGTATAGCGATTAATTTTTGTTTATAGTTAATATAATGTGCATTAAATTGTTTTTTTTTATAGAAAATACGTTGGTAATGCCAATTGAAACAAATAGTTAATTGTGGTATGTTAATGCGGTGTGTTATCTCCAATTGAATTGATAAACGTAAGTAAATGATAACGATCTGAAAACACCAAATACCGCGATGTAATGAGCACAAAAAATGCGAGTGAAAAGAGGTATAATTAAAATCAAATTATATTTTACAAAGTGTGCACAAACAAAATCCTCACCTGTCACATAAATACCAACCGCCATAAAAATACAATATTAAACAATCAATTGTTTATTACCATTTTATTCTTACCGATTGCCGATGTTAATAAACAATGCGAAGGTTAGAAAAAAAAAAGAAATTGGTCTTCTTGCTTCAGAAAAAAAAACACACAAGATCATATTGTAATATGTTAATTTCGTTCGAAATATGTGGTGCATGGTTCGTAGATTATTCATACATTAACAATTTCAAATCTAGACTATCGATTCCAGACGTATTGGCTTCAAAGATTTTATTGACCTCTTTGAGAATTTCTTAATTTTTTATATGCATAATAGGACCAGCAATAAAGACGACAACATAAGTGTTTATAGATTCTAGTTTTTTTTTCTATGTAAAAAATGAAATAAAATTGACTGTAATTTATTAATATTTTGTAATAGAAGTTTTGTTGAAAAAATGTAATTATTTATAATTGATGTCGAAATAAATTGGGTAATCAATAAATTTTGGTAACACAGACGCGAACGTCAGAGATTTCGAGACATTCTTAACCCTGAAACCAAATAATTATGACACTTTCAATAAATCAGAGGGAAGAAAATTCTTGTCGCCTATATTATATGTATGCATATGTATACATTGTAATAATAATAATTGTAGATAAAGTTAGGTTTATTTGCTTATAATAAGAAAATGAATTTCCATATGGATGTTTATTCAGTTTGTTTTCAGTAAATATTTTTGTTTTCAAATTCCATTAGATGACGTTTATTAAATGATGAAACTAAACAAATAAATGCATGTGCGATGGAGTTAAATTTTTAAAACTGGAAATTTACATAATTGCTAAGCCTCGTTTAGCGATCTGCGGTTTTTCCTAGGGATTTTGTTTTGTTTTCGATAGGTCAAATTAAATACTTTCGTAGCCATCGGCAACGAAGTAAAAATATGAATTTGTGTTCTTCGTGGAGTGAATTAATCGAGACGCCTCTGGTTTGCTACTGTTTGCGTTCATTTAAAAGCAAGAGCGATCTCATATGAAAATGGAAAGTGCTTTACAGTAAAGTAGCTTATTCTGTCTTTCTCTTGCATACGCTTCTCTTTGTCGATTGCGAACAAACGCAGACGGTAGATTAAAATATACAGGAATTTTCCGCGGAAACGGTGATTATCATGCAAGGATCTTCGAGAGCCTGAGGCCATTCTCCTGTGTCCGAGCGCAAAGGTCGCAAAGCGAAAACATTATCATCTTCGTCCGATATACCATCAAGTGAAACGATTATAGCTGAAAATTCTGCTGGAAATTGGAAACACTTTCACTGCGCGCGCCCCGCGAATCCAGGTGCTGGTCGTGCGATGTGCAATATGCCACATGCCGTTGCTGAATCGCGAAAAAAAATAATTGGATAACAAACGAAAATAAAAAAATATATCGCCTACTAATGAGCTGCAGCAATTGTCGAACGGTTCGATTTCGGTGAGTTTCAATTTTCCTTATCCGTCGGATAGGTAATAATTGCCAGGAAGAAGGACGACGATAATTGAAAGTTGTACGTAATTCGGTTCTGTTCTTATTCGGAGCGTATCGTGTAATAAATAAATTGGAATGTTTTCGCAAAGTCGACGAGAAACGGCCGGGTTAATGAATAAACATTAATTTGCACGTTTGATTGTTAGTTTTTAACGATCAAAATAAAAAGAGAGACGAGAAACAGAGGTGTTTCTTCAAGGTAATTTTCATAATGATTTAAACGCGTGAAGTGATTTCAAGTAAGTTCCTCTAGTGTTGTCCTTTAGATATCCGTTTAAGTGATGGATCAGAGGAAGAGTCCTTGCAAAAGCGAAATGATAAATACGCATGAACGTACGCAAAAACAAAAAAAAAATAAATGCGTAGGCATTTGCAATGATCTTCGAAGGTATTAACCTAGATTCAGCCAAAATCAAGGTTACTATTTTATTGAATTAAATTCATGAAAAAAAAAAATACTGAAATGGTGGCGAACTTTCACGATCGAACTTATTTATATATAAATTAAATGCATTTGCCAATTTACGTTTTGTACTTGCTTCCTAAAGCTTATCTATAAACAATTGCAAAAGTCATACAAAACAAGAAATTAACAAAACTGAAATATTTATATATAGATAATTCCAATTAACAATAACCATTTCAAAGGGTTATTGACCAAACGAGTTTCCACCCAAAAACATATTTATTATTTACAAGTGCAATTCACAACTTTGTAACAGTTAATTATATTTTTCTTATATAAATAAGTTTTATTTTTTTTATTTGTTTATGTATGACTGTTTCAATAAATATTATTATTTATCAAAAAAATGAATTTGTTATTTTATTGTTCAATTTTACGAGGGAGTATAATACGCAGTAAACTCAAAAAAAAGTGATATGTAATTTTGTTTTTGTTTCAATGCAATTGGCTGCGTATGTTTTTCGTATATATTAGAGCCATTGTTTGATGTATCAAGGCGACTAGATCCAATTTAAATATTTCGAATAGTTTATTTCCGAGTAATTTGCTAAAGTTATTAGCATTGCGAGAAGGAAATCGTTAAACCGATGTAGTGTGATCGATTAAATGTATGCCTTCGTTTGACATGAGGTCGCGCACGTCCTCACCTATAACGAATTCAAAGCTCTCGGTGAGCATCTTAACTGAACACGTGTTTTTACACCTTAAATCGAAACTATTTTGTTGGAGATGATAGTTGATTCACACTAACATTTAATTTCTTTTTTGCAGATGACGAACGTCGTCCGGTTCCTGGTGGACCAATACCATGATCTGATGGACAACAAGAGCGGTAAGATATTTACTTATTGGTTTGTTCTTACAGGTGGTTCGAGATTTAGAAATTTGCAAAATTCTGTTTGCTCAACCAATTCGAGTTAGCAGAAGATGCTATTATGTAGTAATATTGGCATACGTCGTGAGATCTCTGGCAACGATTGATGATTATATGAGTTTTGCGTAAAATTTAATGGAAAACCTCAGAGCCACCCAAATTGTCGAATATCAGAGGTTGCCTTGACGATTATTGATTTAATTGCTACGACTGCGACGTGGAATGCGCAAAATGCAAAATTAATGCCCATACGCGATGAGCCAAGCATACATGAAGTGCGCTATGCTACAAATTACCGATCGTGCGGGGAATGCGTGAAACGGATGCCGGTTCATTGGCGATTCCGAAGGAATCTGCTGAAAATGAGGATCGCCCACGACGACCGAACGCACTTCCAATGATAATTGTAGCCTGGGGCAACGACGGCGACGATGAGACAAGCACAAACCGTAACCAGATAAAACGTAACCCGTGCCAAACGCATGTGTTGGGTAACCATGGTGATTGCGCAACAAGACGACAGCATCCCGTTCTGCGATGGTGTGATTCTCCCATCGCACGACGGGATGGTGCAAGAGATGTGCGAAGAAGCGCTCGCTTCTTTCTTTCCACATTGCACTCGAGACTGGTATACCTACATGCAAATTGACATTGATTTCGGGATCGCAATCATTATATGGTTTTGTGCAAGAGAGAAATTGAGGTGAATGTTATTATTGCTGCATGACATTTGGCGTGAATTATGTGTTGTACTATGCACAAGCTAATTCACAACCTTTCCAACGGAACGTTACCAAAATCACAGGCATTAATGTTCGTTTCCAGCAAACTCGTTTGAGCAACATGACTTTTAGGTTAATGCATATTTCTTTTAAATGGTGAATTACTATGCAAAAAAACGCCTTTCAAACTTCATCAGTAACGCGTTATAGCTTCATGAAGATATTTGAATTTAAGGGTCCCAAGAAAATTTTAAGATGAGGCCACCAGTTGAATTCATATATTGGTTCAGCTTGGATATAGATGTTAATAGATACCACTTCACTGTGAATAATGTCAATCAAAATTGTTTATTATTCCGCAAATAGAAGCTTAATCATAATTCGAAATGTATATTGTGATGTGATTATACCGGAAAGAACCATGGAAATTAATTGAGACGACCTTACTAAGCGAAAAAGGTCGTAACTCGCGACCTTCACAGCCTCTTCAATTCGGCAATTAGACTTTAAATGCAAGATAATTCATAAATGCGTAGTACTGTTCTTTTATATGATGTTTGCTAATGGCATGAATTAAATTTTAGATCCCAGGGTGAACAACTGGCTGTTGATGAGCTCGCCCTTCCCGACGCTCGCGATATGCCTTTCATATGCGTACATCGTGAAGCGCTTGGGGCCACGGCTCATGGAAAACCGAAAACCTTTCGAGTTGAAGAAGACCCTCATCGTTTACAACCTGTTCCAGGTGGTCTTCAGCACTTGGCTTTTCTATCTGGTGAGTAATTCGTTGTTTTGTTCGCAGAATATTTGTTAATCAATAAATTTTCAGAGCTGCGTGTCTGGCTGGTTAACGCACTACAGCTACAGATGCCAACCAGTCGATTATTCAACATCACCTTTGGCAATGCAGGTGAGTAATACAAGCATCGGTATTCGGCCCGGACTTCGAACGTGCGAAAAGAGTTCAATGTCGCCTTGGCCAAATCTCGATAATTGACTCGCCCGTTTTACAGATATACTAATCTATGTTTTTTTCTCTCTTTCATTCTTCTCACCTCGTTAACCCAGATGGCGAATGGATGTTGGTGGTATTACATCTCTAAATTCACAGAGTTTCTAGATACGGTGAGCTAGCTATTAATGCTTCATAAACTAATATTAATGTTATTTTTGTTGGAATAGTTTTTCTTCGTTTTGAGGAAAAAGAATAAAAACATTTCGACCCTGCACGTTATCCATCACGGGGTGATGCCTATGTCCGTCTGGTTCGGTGTAAAGTTCACCCCCGGCGGTCATTCATCATTCTTCGGATTCTTGAACACATTCGTGCACATCATCATGTACTCGTATTACCTGATCGCTGCCCTTGGACCGCAGTATCAGAAGTACCTCTGGTGGAAGAAGTACCTGACCACCATCCAAATGATCCAGTTCGTAGCTGTCATGGTACACGCCTTCCAGCTGCTCTTCATCGACTGCAGCTACCCGAAGGCCTTCGTCTGGTGGATCGGCATGCATTCAGTCATGTTCTACTTCCTCTTCAGCAACTTCTACAAAGAGACCTACGTCAAGCAAAAGAAAGCAGATGCTCTGAATAAGGTAAATATCAGCATTTATTTTTTAACAAACAACACTTAACACTTATCTTTCCAGCAAAACGGAGTGAAGAAAGGCGTTGGTATTTGCTTCCCATTGCAGACCGATCTATACGAGAAGGCAGAAAGCAACGACACCATCGCCAAGAGCTACACGTCATCCAACAACGACCTCAGAAACCGAGCATTCATAGACAAGAAATGATGACGCGACATTTTCGCTCCACAAGAACGTCTCTTTAAATTGCCAATTTTATTATTAATAATGTTAATGTTAATTATTAGAATACATAATTATTTTTGTATAAACTTAAAATTTCCTGTGATTTTAAATTAATCGAGAAAAACGCGATATACAGAGAAAAAAATACACACTTCTATATTTATAAATATACATAATTTAAATATTTAAAGACAACATATTATGTACAGTACAACAGATTTAAGATTCAAAATCTGTATTATATATATATTTTTTATACTACTAGTAGAATTGTTGTTATTGTTGTTTTTATATATTTCAAGCATTGCAACGTTTAATTATATATTTTTCTTCTTTTGCAATAATATTGTATGATTGTAATCATTTGAATTCTACTACAATATTTGTACGCATATAGAAATAATCATACAAAGTGCATGTTTATATGATGCTTATTGAATAAATGTTTATTAGGTAACACTTTGTTTTACTTGTATCTGCAAATAAAGCCTGTTGATAAAATTCTCGACTTCTTTTGATGTATGTTTAGTTGTATAACTCCATACTCATTCGAAATCCCGTCAATCAAATTCCCGAGTGTATCAAAATCCCGATAACCATCATCTCGACAGTATCAAAATCTCGACTGTATCAAAATCCCGACATTATCTTTTGTTATTAAAATTTCAACAATAACATGTTTAAATTATCCCGGAGCATAGTCACCATCTAGAACATTTTTATAACTAGACAATAAAATAATATGTTTATTAAAAAAGTAAACAAAACTCTTTAAAAATGAGAGTTTATTGTGTCTAAGCATTATTATAATTGTTATTGTTAATAGAGAAAAAAAATGGTTGTTGGGATTTTGATTGACACCGCTTTCCATACATATTCTATCTTTAATAATAATGTTCAATAGTCGCCTGTATCACGAAAATTCAATACGAGTTGTTTCGATCCTAAAAACGAAAGGGCTAGAAATAATAATTGATATAAATCTCTTTCTTAAAAAAATGTTCTACTGTGACTGGTGTATGGCGTCGACAAGACGCAGCTTAGCGTAGACAAGCTCTCACAGATAGGAGCTATTTATTTTATTTTAAAATAAATACTAAAGATTCTAGATTTAGTCCATACAATCCTAAAAATAAACATTAATTAATAGTGAATTAATAAAAAAACTTAAGCATAAATTTCTGATGAAAAATTTAGCGGTGCAAGTTTGTATTCTTCTTCGGCTTATGCTTACGTGCATATAATTTTTTGTTGCAATAGATCTCCCTCATTAACAAACTCTCTTTCATGCTTTAATATAATATTGATGCCACGTATGTATTCCCAAAATAACTTATGAATAATTAATTCTAATAAATTTTCTATAAATTTCGAACGTCGGGATTTCGATAGACGGGATTTCGGTTGTCGATCTTGCGATTGCCACCGGATTAAAACATTGTGATGGAAAATAATGTATTTTTTTTTAATAATATACTATGCAAATTTAACGTAGTACTGAAATTTCGTAGTACAGGTGGCTGTTTAGTTAGTTCGTTATCCTGATTTATAAATTTCATTCCATTGACAGCTTCTTTGGCTTCGTGCCATTGTTGCAAATTTTTCGATTTCATAGTAACTGCTTTCAATATATTATACTTATCTTTAAATTTTAATAAACCTAGATTCTAACTGTCAAACAATTCATTTAAAAAGCCACATAACACAGATGTACCAATTGAATTTGCCAAGGCCTCTGCAAAACCAGTGGCTCATGAAGGATTCATAAGTCTGGAAAACTTCGGTCTAAAATTATGCAGCTTTCACGATTCATTATTTCATTATATCGTATACTACCATCTCTACATCAAACGTACTTTAATGAATGTAACCAAAGTTACATGGAGGTTTTAATATAGTATAAACTTCTTTATTGAACTAAACTAAAATACCTAGTGCATCCACCCAAAATATTATAAATTCAGTCAATTCCGCTTAATTCCGTTCTTTACGATTTGTCCCTAATAAGCGGCTGCTCCGATGAACCGGTGTCCCAATTAAACGGAATTGGCTGTTTATCGGTTCGGATCAAAATCCCGACACTTTATTTTCATATTTAGACATAAAACAAATTAATTTACAAATGAGCGTTATTATTTACTACGTGATTAAAAAATGAATATCGATATTCTATTCATCAGAGTAAATCCTGTGTTTTATCGAAACCGTGTTTTGTACTTACGCAAAATTAAAACAACCGAGTTAATTAACCATTAGACTCATGAACATTTGCAAAAATGAATATTTGTGAAATTATTTCTTCACAAAAACATTCGGGGAATTTGATATTGTCGGGATTTCGATAAAGACCCAAATTTAGAGGTTTTTAGTCTCCGAACAGACAGCATAATATTTGAATTATTTCTTTACTTAAGCGCATATTTTGCATAATTGCAGTCATGCTTTGTTTACATTCCAGTCCTCTCACATACGTAAATTGATGGTTCAAGGATTCAAAAAATATGCGAATTGTCTTACGTACCTTATATATTTGGAGACCAAAAATTGGGTCTCGTATTTTTTTAACAGGTCGCAAAATAACAGCTGTCACGTTATGTCAAAGCAAAGAAGTGATGAAATACTCTTAACAATTGGGTCGTAGGTAAACTATAAACAAATATGTTGGTACGCACAGTAAAAACGTTTGTTAAAATAACTTATTTAATATGTTTACGTGAATTTGAACCCTAGGAGTTATATGAGATCTTGGCGTACTGATCGGATCAGATAAAAACTTTGATTATAGCTCAATTAACAATATCATTCGTATAATATCAATCTCGGATATTTGTTCTTCTGTGTTATTTGCATAATTATATGATTTATAACAAATGTATAAAGGATATAACTGTCACTGCTGATATATAAATTATTTTCGCAGTTTCTCTCAGTCAATTAAATTATAATGTGAACATTTTAATAATTGAAGCATTTAAATTAAAAAATATGACGAATGTGAATATTAATTGCAAATAATGGTTAGTAATTTGTTATTTCTTTAATATTTCAAAAAAATACGTATCTACAGTTTTTTCATAATTTAATTCTAAAATCATTTAAAAAAAAACTGAAGATTTTTTACGGACGTGCACCATCTTCAAAGCACATGCGGTCGATTTCTAATCGAAACTGAAAACGTAGTAAGCGTACGTGAATGCATTCGAAAAAAAATGTAAAAAAAACTTTCCAATCGAAAATTTTAATTATTCTCATTCGCCCTATGTGTGTAGAGATGTAATGAATAGGTTTCATTAAGCTGTGTCGTCAATGATTTCTGTTTAGACGTGAATTTACGCATTTTCGAGTGTCCAAAGATCGAGAAGCAAATACACAAAGATGTTATTTAACGTCACTGAGAATTCCACATCTCAGGACGACCTTCGTGTCTTACGTAAGCGAAAAAATATGAAGAAGAAAAAAAAACCTGAGGGGAAACAAGGAGTTCGGCTGGACGTGAAAGCGACCAACGAAATTAATCAAAATCGGAGCGCGATTCTTTCGAGAGTGAAAGCCGGATGATGCGATTCAAACGTAGAATTAGAGCTCAAACAATTGCATTTCTTCCCTGCAGTCTGTCGTTTTTTTTTCTCTCTGTTACACTATTCGTTATCTAACGCCGTTGTGCTTCAGTTGTTTCTCTTACGTAACTCAAATTAATCGATAAAAAAAAATGTTTTTTTTTCTAATAAAAAACAATTGCACGCAACATTGAAATTATTAATGAAATTATTTATATGCACTTTACAAGTTGTACTTGGACAATTGATTTCCGTTGAAACAATTGTATTATATTAATAAACATTAATTAATGTATTTTTCTAGCGGCGTGTGCGTATTGCTTTGTTATTGAAAATATTTCTAAACGGCATAAATGATTCAATTTTTACAGTAGCATAGTTTTGCAAAATACAGGGTTAAGGTTAATCGACTAAAAATATGCGTTATGAACATGCATTTCAATTGTATCTAGATCAGCGTTTTCTATCGGAATTATGTATTAAAATTCCGACTATATCAAAGTCGCGACTGTATCAAAATCCCGACAATCCTCAGTTTGTGGTGTCCACTAATTACTATTATAATTGTTATTGTTAATAGAATTTTCTCTATTAACAATAACAATTATGTTTTTATAAAGTCTCTTAGTCTATACGCCATGCGTGAATTTGTCTTTGTATGCGGGGTTTTTTTGTTAATAAAAATTCCTGTTTTGTTTCCTTTTCTGAATAATAATATTCGTATTATTATTCAATTTAAAAATTTTATTATAGAATTTTTATAAAGTCAGGATTTCGGTTGTCGAGATTGAACCGGTTTTTTTTACATGTGTGGCCTATCCTAGCACAGTATTTTTTTTTTATTGGACCATCAAACTTTTAGGGGTGGCTCTAGACTTTAGAGCAGTGTTTCTAAAACTTTTGACATCTGTGTACACCTTCAATTATTATCGTAAGACTGAGTACCCCAATGACATATACTTCAACAACAATCAAAATATATTTTTTTCCCTGTTTTAGTACATAAATAAAATAATAATAAATAGAAAATACTATAAAATTAATAAAAGTTTTATTATAAATAACATTTATTATAATCAATGAGAAGGATGAAATTATTTATGTCGAGACGACAGATAATTGTTACTTTTAATCTGAGATGAGGTTCCACATTCAAAAGCCTGTTTCTTTTTTTTTGTAGACAAATGCTAAAAAAAAGCAGCTTCACATAGAGTTGTAAAAGGCAACATATCTTTCAGGACTTTCTATGTTAAAACAGGATACACATGTTGCATTTGAAATATGTTTGATATTACTGAAACAAATTCCAACAATTGCTCTTCATATCTTACCTATTCAATATTTTTGTTTAAATTAGGAAAATAGTTTTTCAGGCCCATTTGTAAGTTTTCTAAATGCTGTGTTATACATTTCAGAGTATCAGCATCAAGTTGTTATAAACTTATGAAGATAAATTTTAATGTTAGGGATGAAAAGTATATTTAGTCAGAATTATCAAAAGCATCGCGGTCAAAAACTAAAAAAAAATAAACTAACATACGATAAATATTTTTAGACAAATGCCCCAAATAATGTTAATCGAGTGCCCGAAACGGTGTCGAGAGCCACCAAAAAGCCCCTGTATGGGCAGCCGACAAACGAATTTTAAAAACTGATATTTCTGATATAAAGGGACTTATTTTCGTTTATTAAGAAATTTGTTTATGTCATATTTTAAAATATTAATAGTAGATCGTGATTTCAAACTTGTATTAATTGGTTAGAGCCCTAGTCCCGAAACTGTTTTAGTCTAGGGCTCCCAAACAATACTAGTCGAGGTCTTGCAAACAGCGTTAGGACTGGTCCGCTCCTATATAAGTTTCCATATTAATAATAAATGAAACAAGTTTTGTCGGCAATTTTCTCGTTTCGTTGAATTAGCCTCTACTCTGATACTTTTTTATTCTAATTACTATGCGTTTGGTTGAAACGTCAATGTAATTAAAATAGTTTAAAGTCTATTCCGAATATCCGCTACTTTTAGACAATGTGTTTTTGCCAGTGTTTTTCAAATTTTTGGATCACGGACCACTTTTGCACTTACACATTTTAAAGGACCCCCGAAGAATGGATATGTATAGAAAAATATCCCGTTGTCGTCAATTTTTCTGCGACCCCCCAAATATTTTTCGTGACCCCCCACTTTGAGAATCACTGGTTTATGCGATGAAAACTTTTGCCAAAACTCCAGAAAAGCTTATACAATATTTTTAAAATGATAATTATTGATGAGTCGTTTATAATTATTCATGCAGCGTGCTGGTTAATTATGTAAAATTAAATCTGCATTCCTGTTTTCTTTCCGTTTGTTTGGTTAATAAGTTTGCAGTTCAAAGTTGCAATGATTTTCCGAAGTTTGTAATTATACAAATGTTTTAATTAAAATATTATTATTTTAGTTGTAATTTGCTTAAAAATTAGCGAAAGTCACTTTTGTTTTCTCTTTGTTGCTTTTTTATTGAGCGTATATATAATGTAATTAAGTGTGTTTCTTTCTTTTTTTTAGGTGGCTAATTTTCATTGATCGCAGAGCCGAGGTAAATGTGACCCAGTTTCGGGGTTGAAGAGATATGGGGCGAGGATGGATGTGGTTGGGAAATAGCGAAGAAGTGGCGGCCTGTAGTGGTAGTAGTCCTGAGATCATCGTCGCGTTAGAAGTTAGTGTACCAACTCAACAACAGGTAGGTAGGAAGGAAAAAAAAAAGGTGTGCATGGGATTAGCAAACGGTGAACCTCTTCTGCGCCGAATCCATTGGCAGGTCGTACGAGTCGCGAGCTTCCGCCGTCGGCCCGAAACTCTATATATAAACCGGCTGGAAAGGCGAAGCCAACCTAACCCAAAACTATATACTAAAACAGAGTCCTCCGAAGTGGCCGAGTACGAACGGTGGTGCTGCATAAAAGTCGACGGCTCGATACTTTGCTGGATGAGAGACACGCCTTTCGAGCGGCCACCGAAAACCAACAGCTCGAATACTCCGGGCCCAAGGATCGACATAGGAAACATGCGGTTGTGCTTATTGACCAAGTGAACTACCACTACCTGCATACAATATATATACACCGTCAGCACCAGCTCTCCCGACTAACCGAAAACATCTGCATCGGCGAGTGCCAAGGAACAACCGCGAAGGGCGAGTCCAATAAGACCATCCAATCCTAACAATCCTTCACCTTCTTTCAATGCATTAAAAAAGAGCAAAGACACATAAAGATTCCGAATCTAATTTTAAAGTAGTCTCCGTGTCCGATCGCGAATCCAATCTATTTCTTTCTCTCTAATTCTATACGCTGCATTTGCCGCTTCCTCCTTTTCCCGTTATCCCTCTATACAAAATTTAAAAAAACCCGTATAGTGGGACCTTCTTTTTGTCTGTTAAATCCAGCAAAGAAACTTTGGTGAGTAGAACTTTATTGATTATTACATTACAAACGCGCGCCCCTCGTGACTCGGCCATCCGCGACCTCATTCACTACAAAAATATACACACGCATGAATCGGTACATACTTCTTTTTTTTTAAGTCCTGCCACCAAAACATGTACATCATCATCTAATCACATACAAACCGGAAACGGAAGTCTGTGAACCGTTCGTCGAGTATCAGCGGTTCAATTCACAAATTCACCAATGTTGTTATTATGCAATTGCTTCGATCAACAACACTTCAAAAAAATACCTGTTGGAAATGCATATATAATTAATCATTTGAATTAGACATATGACTTGCATTAATAAAAAAATAATGTTCAATGCAAGTTCCAATTTGAAACAATGTCATTTATTCTAATAGTTTTCGATTTCTTTCCATATTGTACAATAACATTTGGATATTTAATCGAATTAACCAAAATATGTTTAGAAATTTCATATTGTACAAATATTTAAATAATCAATCAAAGTCAAAATAAATTTGACATTTCATAAAAGAACATCATAATTTAAATTGAAGTTGTTTTTGTTTCTACGTTTTAACGTTCAAATAGTCAAGTAGTTTAATTTACGTTGAAGTTGTTTCTATAATTATTTAGAACTAAACATGATTTATATATTTATGATTAATGCTTTTGCATTACTAATATTGTCATAATTAAAATTTATGTTAAATAAGGCAAAAGCAAAAACATTTTATTATATAAGGTGTAGCATATCTATAATCTCTTTTGTCGCTCTTGTATCGTGTCTAACTGTCCGGTAGGTTCTCTGCATTGTTTCTTGTGTATTGTCCTTCTGTATTGGCTCTTGTGTCTCGTACTCGTTATACTATAAGTATACTATATGTATTCTGTGTTTCTCTTTTTGTGTTATTAACTATCTGTGATGTCCTCAAATAAACATATGTGTGAATACCGCCATTGTGGAACTAGATTTTGCTACCCTTTGAAGATTCATCTACGATCTATATAATCGAGCATCTCCAAAGCATTTTAAAAGGAAACTCGTTTCACTTTTAAATAATAAACAAAATTTATTGTATAATAACATATTATCTTTCTAAATTTTATCTAAATTATCTTTCGTTTAAAATTAAAAAAATATTTATAGTTTGAAGTATATTTTAATTTAACTTAAATTTGTGTCTATATTATAGAACTAAGTGAAATAACAAATTCACTTCGTCGTTTACCCGTGTAATTAATTACTAGATAATTAACGATGATTAACTAATATAGACCTCGTTCATTAATTTAAGTTTATTTGATTATACGTTAAACTGTATAAATTCCAATTTGAACATCATTTAGGGTTAATATGTGATGTTCGTACAATTGAAGCAATTGTGTACAGAAGGTGTCGACTGTAACGAGCCTAAATAAGTGGGCATAAGATAAACAAAATATTTGGTGAATCACGCTTTATTTTGTACATTTTTTTTATGTAATGTAATTTGTGGATGGTCTGACTCGATATCTTAATTCACCGTAAATTCCGATTCCTTATCATCTCGGAATTTGTGTATTTGCCGCGATGACTAATAATAGATTCGACAACGTTGCCAATAACTGATATATAACTATTTTTGTATATTGTTATTAATATCCGCATTGTTTTATCCATTTACACTAAATTAATAAAAAAAAACATGTTTAAAATGTAACACAATGTTTTCCTTAAGCGGAATGTTAATTTCGCTTTTATTATAATTAAATTAAAGTGTTTATCCGTTTACGTAACGCTAAATTGCAAATTTAATGTAGTCGTTTACAAAATATGACACTTTTTCTTACATTTTATTTAATGTTTACGTGAATTCGTAAAATTAATGTAAATGAGATTCTAACGTATACATTATATTTTTGTTAATAGCAGGGGAATCAATCAGGAAAGTTAAGAACGTTCAAGGTGTCTCCAAAATTAATTAATTACTTCAAGTCAAGTCAATTACTACTACTTGATTTCATTTCATTTAATCGTGAATTCAATAAATTTTCGTTTCGAGTATAAAATGAAATTTATTATTTTCCAAACACAATGCTTGCTTTTGTCCTGCTTTTCATTTTACAACAAATAGAGAATAATGGGTTTTCGTTATCGAATCGGGGGCTTTTCCGTGCTATTGTTTTCAGTTCTTGTGAGAAGTCGACAAATTATCAATAATAACCTGTCAATACCGATCATTGACACTTCATGCACCTTTGATTGTCATCATGAAGTCAATCAACTATGATAATATGTAATATTTGGATTGTTTTATTGATGTTTACTACGCATTAGAAACAAAAAATAACATTGTTTTTCTTTTAATTGTGTTAAATCTAAAATAAAACGTTGTCATTGATTTGTTTTCTTGGAACGTTTAAATAATGGACAAAAACAACTTATTTTGACATATTGGTTTTATTTATTAGAATTGTCTATTTGAAGTTTATTTATATACAATTTTAATTAATTTATTGATATTTAATATTGTAATTAATGTTGTACATTTGCAGAAGTCATTACGTATTGATTAATCAGCATTGCGTTTTGTATGGAATCGATCCTGTTTTTCTTCTATCACGCAATTGACAAATTGGTCTTGTTAATTTAAAAAGTGTATATGTGATGCAAATAGATCAATATTATCTTCACATCGCACTTTGGTATTCCGGTCTAAAGTCTAACCGGTTACTGCATACGTCCGCATAGATCAAATTGCGTGCAAAATAAAAGATTTTTCCGTAATTATGATAATCACCGATCGATGTCAATACAAAAAAATAAATTAATTAAAAGCGTCGTGTTGTCTTCATTTGGAATGTGAGTCGCGTCCAGGACGAAAGACGCATAGGAAGTCTCCTAGCTCGTAATAAATATGTGCGCCACGTGAACGCAATTCCGTTTCCATAGTCACCCGGGAAGGCGGGAAACACATTTCACCAGCAACTGTTAACTGCTTCTTCTTATTCTTCCTCGAGTGACCTAACTGTTCACGCCTGGCCGGGGATTTCCTGGCGAAGAAATTCATTACGAAAAAAGTTATTTTCTCTTTTCTCACAACATCAATTCATATTTTTTTTTTGACTCACTCTCTTTTATTTTGCAGTCTTTCGCCAAACCGACAGAAAAAAAATAGAATAGACGCAGTGTAAATAATAATGTCTAATGGACGAATTTACTTCACTTTCTAATGGTTTCATAATTGGCGAAAGAATTGTTTTGTCCGCGCAATTGTTTAATGATGACGGATTATCAAACTACAGGAAATAAATGTTATTTGATGATTTTCCATAAATTTAATAGTTGAATATTGCATAAAGTTAAACTATTAGCATACTTGCTCGTCACTTTGCAGCAGAAAATAATGCTTCTTGCATTAACTTGATTTGTTTTTATTTAATTTTCATTTGTCCATTGTTTGTTTAATGACGTTTCGTTTCTGTATATTTATTTTGTTTATTTTTTCATTTCCGTTGCATAACAACGAGTTAGTGACGACATGTGCAAAACAAAAGAAACCCACTTTCTGTCAATCCGATTCGATTGAATTGCAACTATATTTTTATTTTATTTTTTTACAATTTTACAGTCAGCGTTCGCTTAACGAACGCGATAATACTTATATAATTATTTATCAAACCTCATTTATCAATATACAGATATCCGTTCGAACGTACAACATTAATCGGATATGTAAAACAAAATAAATCCATTTTCTGTCAATCCTATTCAATTCAATATTTACTTTAAATTTCTTTTTTATAATTTAAATTTTACAATCGGCGTTCGTTTAACGTACGTGATAATAATTATATAATTATTTATCAAACCAACATACAAATATATGTATGAACGTACAACGTTAATGAAAGCATATCTGTATAAACTTCAGGTTGACTTCAGTTTATATCGGATTGATTTATCTAAAACTCGTTTTAGGAAATAATAAATAACATCATGACTGAAATATGAATATGAAGCATAAGTGTACGTAAGAACAAATATCGTTACGTTCGTGTGAAGGTATTTACAAAAAAAAATGTAAAATAAGTGAAGCATTTATCTGATTAACGTACTGTATGTTACGTACGTTAATCGTTTATAAAAAACTAGTGTTTGGTTTTTGTTTTCCAATCGAAGAAGTGTTCGCACGCATTGTCCATACTATGAACTAGAAAGAGTCGCGAAGGAGGAAGGATCGGGAATCCAGGTCATCCGTGCAATTCATTTAAAAATATTATTACACATTTTATTCAACACGCTTCGCTATCCTCTTCCTCCGTTTGCTTTCCCTCCCGTTTGAATAAGAAAACTACGCGAAGGAATAGAATAAAATAACAACCTAATAGTTGATTACCGTTTGTAATTATTTAGATTTAATATATATTCACAGCGGTTATTTATAAAACAAGGTTGGCAATTCGTTCAAATTAATTCCAGCCCCAATTAGTGCCGCCAATCTCCAGGAGGAGGCGATCCAGTTCCATTTAATTAAGTACTAACCATTTATATTATGATTAACAATGGTTGGTTTTTGTAACTACGTGATCAATTCCTTTAGTTTTTTTTTGGTTTTGCTGGATTTACGTCAATACAATTGGAATGTTGTGGAATTTCGGTATATGGAAAATTAATTTAAATAGTTGGTCACAAGAAAGTGCCGCTGGTACGTGAGACTATGACGCGCATTGTCAATGATAATGATGGATTTTGTTTCCGATCGGGGTCATCGAAATGAAATTTAGAATAATATTCGGAGATATGCTAATACCCAGCACAATCCAATACTTCCTCTTTGAATTACAATTTCTGAATTTAATAAATAAACTTGTTTTTATTTTCTTTCACTATTAAGTTAAAAAAGACAAAGTTCAGCCTATTAAATATTTAAATCCACGATTTTCGTGTAAATTTTAATCCGTTATTTTTCTTTTCAATTGTTTATTTTCATGAGAAACAATGAGCATGTAGATCAAGGTGAACTTTACTATAAAGTGCACACGTGTGTGTTTATGTGATCAACATTACTATTATTTAGTTTTTTTTAGTTTTCATCATTACATTTAGATTGAGGAGATGGGATTTTTTATGCGGCGATGGACGCAGGACGACCTCTTAATTTATTTCTTGGCCTTGCCAGACCCGTCCTCTTCTCTCGCAGCGCACTTGCCTTATTGAGAGCAATAAAGATACCAATTGCCATTGACATGGATACTGAATACTGTAGTATCCTTCGAAAGTGATTCATATTGTATAACCGCAGAGAAATTCGTTTATCTCCCTTGCATAATAATGAAACAACTGAAATTACTCATTCACTTATACTCTAATATTCCATAATTTATATATCTTTTGCATCAATTATAATTTTACTCTTTTTTTGTTGCAGATACAAAGATGGCGCACCTAGTCACAGAGATCATCGACAAGTACCATGACATCCTAGACAACAAAAGTGGTGAGTTTTCGGTCTGCTTCACGGTGTTGTTGTTCGTCCCCATTTAGAAATTATCCTTGACACCGAGACTATTTATTTGTACGTTCGACTTTCTTCTTTTCGCCGGTTGCGCAAACAGGGAAAATGAAAGAAAACGACGTGCCCGTCGACCGTTGCGACATCCACGTGCGTTTGCAAAACACGAAGACTCCTCGCAACTTAACAATAAAGAAAAGAGAAGTACAAAAACAAACGAATAAAAAGACAAATATTCGATTGCACACAGCAAACTACAGCACCGAGGAACCTCAAAGAGATATATCATCATGTAACGAAAATAACTGATTATCGAGTTGTCGCAATAATTTAGTCGAAAAATAAGTATAGGTGTTAAAATAAACTTAATGTGTACACAAGCAAGTCATAAAAAAAATTATGGTTTTATTTATTAACTTTTAAATTAAACAAATTAATATGTATTAACACTTCAGTCGAAATAAATTTTATAAATTTACAATATTTTATGAATTTTCAAATTATGTATGACATATCTAGTTTCTGCACAATTACGGTATTCACGCAATTATTATCTTATTTATTGAATTTACTGACAAATTTTATCCATCTAATGTTCAATTTTGTTTGCATAAATCAAGAGAATTATATCTTGTAACTCGATAACTGAAAACTGTATTTGTATCTATGGTTACTTGTTGATTAACCAAATATATTGTGTATGGAATTATAAATAATACTGGACTATTTATTTATGATTAGATAACATTTTTGATTGAAGATAGTATTGATTAATATGAAAACATTATTACGTAGTCAAAAATGCAGCTGATTAAAAAAAAAACGTTTATCAATCTTGTTGTTGTTGTTTTTTTATAACATTATGTTGGAAATAAAGATTCGTTTGAGAGAAAGTGAAAGGTGGTGCATTCAATTTTTTGTTTGTTTGTTTTCTCCTGTAATTATAAGTTGAATTGTTTTAGATCCGAGGGTGAGCGATTGGCCGATGATGTCCAGTCCGATCCCGACGTTGGCGATTTGCATGTTCTACGCCTATTTTTCCAAAGTGCTGGGACCAAAGATTATGGAAAATCGGAAACCGCTCAACCTGAGGAACGTCCTGATCGTCTACAACTGCGTCCAGACCATATTCAGCGCTTGGATATTCTACGAGGTATATATCATCATGCGAAGAGTCTAATTAGGATATGGCGACTCTCGACTAATTTGCATAGCTCATAATTCGCGACGCGTTCCGTCTGCAGGCAAATTGCGCGCAAATCCGTCGAGCGATTAACATTATCCGATTTCATCCGTAACTTACGTAACGACGTTGCCCATAGCCATAATGGACATTCGTTGTTAGCAAGGATTTTTTCGCAAATAATGTCTATCTACTAATTATTTTGAAATGATACGACTTTGCCCATGGCCATAATGGACATTCGCTGTTAGCAAGGATGTTTTCGGAAAAACAATGACTATCTTTTCTTTAATATGCAATGATATGGGCAACTTACGTAACGATGTTGCCCATTGCCATAATGGACGTTTGTTGTTAGCTAGGATATTTGCGCAAAAACAATGTCTATCTCTTATTTAATATGAAATGATCTCATATTTGAGGAGACAATATTGCTACAATACTTACATTAAGGAGGACTCTAATTGTCTGGCGGAGGTGCGCGAAATTTAACACACTCCGTGACGCATTGAAATGCCGAATATATTATTTTCAGTCAATGTTATATGCTTGAATATGTTTTAACATTTTATGCTTATTTTCAGTACTTGATGAGCGGATGGTGGGGCAGCTACAGTTTCAGATGCCAACCTGTGGATTACTCAACAAGTGATATGGCCATGAGGGTGCGTTTCTGCAGCACGAAGATATGTTACGAAATTCACATATTTTCTTATACCACTTTCAGATGGCGAATACGTGCTGGTGGTACTACTTCTCCAAATTCACCGAGTTCTTCGACACGCTCTTCTTCATCCTGCGGAAGAAGACCAGCCACGTGTCCACTCTGCACGTCATCCATCACGGCTGCATGCCGTTCTCCGTCTGGATGGGAATGAAGTTCGCACCAGGTAACGTTTATTTCATTTTCTATTTTGTTCGGTACTTACAAGGAATCTTGTTTCTCAGGTGGTCACAGCACGTTCTTCGCATTGCTCAACACCTTTGTGCACATCGTCATGTACTTCTACTATATGATAGCCGCGATGGGTCCGAAGTACCAGAAGTTCATCTGGTGGAAGAGGTACCTGACCACCTTCCAAATGGTAATCTCCAATCATACAATGTTATTGGATAATCTTTATATTTGAATTTGCAATGCTCAGGTTCAATTCGTTGCAATCTTCACGCATCAATTCCAATTGCTCTTCACCGAGTGCAATTACCCGAAGATCATCATGGTATGGATCGCGCTTCACGGCGTGATGTTCCTCTTCCTCTTCTCCGACTTCTACAAGGTCAAGTACAGGAAGGAGAAGCCCGACAAGAATTCCGGCGCATGCATGGTGAGTGAGCGCTTCCCATCGCCAATTAAGTTAAACTCGTATCATTTGAACTGATTATTAAATAACCGTCCATTCACAGCCGGTGCTGGACGACGAGAAGCAGTCGAAGAACGGCAAGCACGCGCGCAACGGCTCCTTGAGCAGCTCCTACGTGCAGACAGAATTCTCCAAAGCCTATCAACCGTGCTATTCCAACGGCGTGAACAACGGCTTCGTCAGTCAAGAGGTAAAGCACCGCAACGGCAGGAAGATCGAATGATGAGTTCCAGAAGAAAGAAGGAAAGAAATAAGGAAGAAAGATGAAGAAGAAGAAAAAAACTATTAATATTATGTTGTTGTTATTTTCGTTTTAGTTCTCTTTTTAAACTCTCTTTTTACTTTCTCGAACGGGATTACTACATGATCTTTTAAATTAATTTATATATTTAGGTAGAATTGGTGGAAGCATAGCGCAAATCCATTATTATTTTGTATTATTATTTGTTTTCATTCTTTCAATTAAATTGATAAAAGATGATTAAGAAAAAAAAAACACACACACAAAAAGCACACAGTCATATAAAACACACAAACGAGATAAAAAAAACAAAAAATTAAAATAACATCGAACAATCGGTAACAGCGGCAAAAACAAAATAAAGAAATCTCTCACTCAGGGGCCTGTAAATCTTTTTTTAAAGGTTTTTCTCTCTCTATCATAAGTAATTTATATATGTATATATATATATGCATACAAATACATAATTATATATATATTCATTTTCGCGCGAACAAATCATTTCTGTGAGTACAAGCTGAGCAATAATACAATAATTCTGTTTGATTCTCTTCTCCAAATCTCTCTTCCATCGAACACTCTATTTGTAGGTAGTCTTTTTTACTCTCTTTCTCTGTTTATTTTTTTATTGTCGATTCGAAAGAACCGTTCAGTTTCGTGTTTCGAGCCGTTAGTGCCTATCGTGAAGATGAAGAAAGAAGATGGAAACTTTATAGTGTTTATTTTTTCTTTCGGCAGCTTGATTTGAAAACTTAAAAAAATAACGAAAGCATTTATACACGAACACATTCACAACACAATCTTTGATAATATACATATTTATGTTTTGTTTTGAAACTACTGTACTTAATTTTGTTGTTTTTTTTTTGTATTGTTTATTTAATTATATTATATATATATTTACAGATATAAAAATTGAATTTGCATTGAGTTTATACTGTAATTTCGGAAAGAAGGATAGAAAAAAATGTTTTAAAACTTATTGGAAACAAACAAAAAAAAAACTGTTTTTAAAATACATTGTTTATATATATATAGTGAATTATATGAGGATAAAAAGAAACATTTTGTAAATACTTATTATTATTACTATTATTGATTTCATTAAATTGAGCGAAATATTAATTGATAATTTATATTATTACTATACAGATATATATATATATAAATTGTAAAGTATTTTTGTATATAAATCTCGGAGGAAATGAATCCAAAAATGAAATGCAAAATAGTTATTATTTTTACACCATTTGAATGACAATTCTCCCTGCTTTTGTTAATAATTTTTTAATATGATCAAAGTCGTTTTTGGTAATTTGACGTTGACGTTCCGGTATCAATTATTTATTTATGTCGTGATCAATCATAAAGTTGAGTGTGAAAATTCGCGATGGATTTCCTGGGCCAGTCGATTCCCCCGTTCTTCGAGCGCTACATAGGAAAGCCTGGTGAGAAAGCTTTTCTTTGGTAACTTTTTTCTTGGCTCTAAATGTTGTCTCTTTTGAGATGCGAGGGTTTCGCGATGGGTCCTGCTAAATTCGCCCGCCTACTTGGTGGGCATCGTCACAGGCTACTTCCTGACGCTGCTCACGTTGAACAGACTAATGAAGAACAGGAAGCCCTTCGACTTGCGTCTAGTGATCATCGTGTACAACGCGCTTCAGACGTGCTTTTCCGCGTACATCTGCAAGGAGGTCTTTATGAGTGCCTACCTAGCAGATTACAGCTTATCATGCACGCCAGTCGGCAAGGGTTCCGACGAGTTGGTCGATAGGGTAATACCAATTTTTAAAGATCAAATCTATACTATATAAATACTATATTCCTATAATTATAGATGGCGAACACGTTTTGGTATTTCTATCTATCCAAAGTATTCGATCTTTGCAACACCGTGAATATCCACGCATATAGTTAACGCACATTAGTAACCATATACCTTTACAGGTGTTCTTTGTACTAAGAAAAAGACAAAGGCAACTGAGTTTCCTGCATCTCTACCACCATTCAACGATGATATTCAACTGGTATATAGGATCATTGTATTCGCCAGGCGGACAAGGTAGCTCAAACATAATATTAATTATGCTTTGCAATATGTAATAATATATGTTTCAGCCTTCTTCAGCGTCTTCTGCAATGCCCTAGTGCACGTAATCATGTATCTTTACTATCTTCTTTCTGCGATGGGACCTCAAATGCAAAAGTACCTTTGGTGGAAACGCTACTTGACCCAAATACAATTGGTAAATTTATTTATTAAACAAGAATAATTCTACATTAATTTTTATTCTACATTAATTTTTAGATACAATTCTTTGTGGTAATATTGCATCTGATCGTTGGGATGTACAATAGATGCAAAGCACCATTCTGGTTGAACTGCTTTACCATTGGTTATCTTTTGACTATGGTGGCACTCTTTGCCAACTTCTACAAGGTGGCTTACAAGAGCAAAAGGGGCACTCTGAAGCGGAAACGACGCAAATCGAGAAGCTATGATTTCAAAGCCGGCGGTGATTTCAAATATGACTAAAGTTTTCAGCATTTGTATACCTCGTGTTGCGTTCGTACAATAAATTTGTCCAGTAATTCAAATATATATAATATTTTATTTATTATACTAACACAGCCAAACTTTGAAGATACAGTTTGGCCACTCATGATATAAGCAACGTCTGAATTTTTTTAAATATAAATTTGATATTGCCTATAACAATAGGCAACCAAAGTTACAAAACATTTGTTAAATTTTAAGAAATGTTTATTTTGTGTAAATAAATCGTATTGAAAATATTTATTCGGTTTTATGTTAGCAAATGAAAGTTATTTTCAAGTAAAATAAAGTAATTTTCCATATTTAAAAACTTAAGTACCATCTGTGTAGGAAGCTGGGAACTTATGAGGAAAACAAAAGAAATGGCTAAGCCGTTTTATAGTAGAGCAATCAAACTGGAAGATGTGTGATAAGCAATTGGAAGTAATTAAGAAGCAGTTCTTCTGCGGTGTTCCGGTAACTGAAATTGATTGGAAGGTGAGTGTGCCACATGTAGAGGTAGCATTTGTACGTTGACATTATATGTTATTTGTAATATGTTAAGGATTTCCTAGAACATTTATCGTGGGAGGACCAGGAACTGTTTATTCAGCAAACTGTCGACTCCTCTGATAACATATTACATCCGCTGAGGGTGAGTTATCAGAAGGCGTTTGTGAAATACGTTTTGGATAGGTTAGGGACATCGGAGGCGGTCCACGACGTCGTCTACAACGCTTTCGGCCGACTGGTGGCGACGCCAAATACCGGTGACTCCTTCAAGCATTACCGCGTTTCCGAACAATTGAATTTAATTTTAAAGGAGAACGCCAACTTTATTTCCGAGGGAACTACAGGTAAACAACATTCGTATGGATTAGCATTAAAAAACATTATTTTAGCGTTTTGACATTTTAGGACTTTGTACGTGGCAAGCGGGGATTGCACTAGCCGAGTGGTGTGTGCAAAACCAGGAGATTTTCAAGGGTAAAACGGTAATCGAACTGGGATCTGGGATAGGACTGACCTCGCTAACAGTTGCATCTTGCACAGAAGCTTCGAAAGTCGTAGCCACCGATTGCCATGAATCCGTGCTGGCTAATCTGAAGTACAACATCAAGTTAAACTTCGGGCCCGAGCAGTCGAGGATTACTGCGTTAGCGTTGCCCTGGGAAGCCGTCGAGGACGTTGAAGAGATTGGAGCGGATCTAATTTTGGCTGCCGATGTTGTCTACGATGACTCGCTCTTTGACCCGTTAATTAACGCGGTTAAACAGTTCTTGCGTCACAAACCGCAGACCAAGTGGATACTAGCCTGCACCGAGCGCAATTCGAATACACTCGGCTCGTTTCTTCGGTTATTAGGTTCGTAATGCAATTAAAGTGATAAACTTAAACTGAATCAATTGGGGATACTTTGTTGTAGGTGAAGCCGGTCTGGGTTTCGTTACTTTATCAACACCCGATCAGAAGCACTTCTTGTGGCCTGCAGATCCTCCTGTTCGATTGTACCAAATCTCCCTGTTGGATTGAGTGAGTTACTTTCCAAAAGATAGAAAATATAGATTAGTAAACAATTTGTATGTAGTTTCCTTCTTAGCATTCCCTCCATCATGCTTTTAGTAACTAATACTTGTATTAGTATGTTGTATTAGTTTGTTTTAGCTTTGGTGCTTAAAACGTTGATTCTTTCATTTTTCATATTGTAGGTAAATTATGTTTCAGGTTAGCTTAATCTTAACCTATTTTAGTTCCTTGTAATGTGTCAACAGTCTACTGGATCTCACATCAATTTTGTTATTGAATGTGCATAATTTTCAATACAAATTATGCTAGTTTTTATTATTGATTTTGTGCATTAGCAGTTTTTATTTCTATTTAATAGTTATTTGTACCAGACTGCTAGATATAAATTATTTAAGCACACTAAACATTTTAGAGCTTAAAACAAATATTATAATTGAAATGGACCGTTGCATGGCTCTAATTTAGCACAATCACCGAATTTCAACCACATAACCGGGGCCCTCAATTATATCTCTCAGGAATTACACGTAACTTCCTGCCTCGGAGACCGGAAACGCGCGGCCCGTGACCCCTCGTGACAGTTGTTGCACAGCTTTTTCGGCATTCCAATAGTATAATTCAATTGTTTATTGTTATCTCGTGGAAAAAGGTTTTTCTTTGCGGCGCGCGCGTTCAATTGGAGAGCTTTCTACTCCGTTTTGCGACGGCTTTCCCCATAAACAATAAAGAAACACGCGTTTGTTTGTTTTCTTTAATTTACAATTTATCTGCTTGTCTATTTTCACGCAGCGTTTTGTTCTTTTCTTCGTCCTTATTTTATTATGTTTTTTTGTTTTGTTCCCGCACGACAAGTAGTTTACTGGGGCACGCGCGCTTTTTCTTTGATATATTTTTTTGTTGCAAAAAGTGCCTTTGTCGCCATCAATGCATCGCTCATTCGAGAGATCACGTACATCTCGCCAATTAGTTATAGCCCAATAACAATTTTCTAAACCGCACACGTTTTTAAAGCAATTCAATTGATTTTCTTTTATCACCTCCTTGCAGATTTCCGCCAACTGCGAAGAGATTTACTCCGATCCAGGTAGGAATCAATCGTTTATGCTTCAATTCAAATTAATTCAAGAAAGTGCATGTACGTAAAGGTTTCTTTAGTTTCTATTGCAGTTGACATAGATTTGTCTATGCGCGATTAGGTAATAATCTGCAACAAAAACGGTAACAAAAGCAGTCGCGAACGAATAGAATATATTTGTATGATCTTTGTTTTCGTGATGAAAGTTTCTTGAACTTTAATCAAGCAACGTTAATTAGCGTGTGTGTATGTGTGTGGGGTGGGCATCTATCTGCCGAGTCGACGGGACTCTTTATCTGATTCATTCCTAGTAATGGATTCACAGTTTCTTTTCTCTTAAACCCCGCTCCTCAGGTCGTTGTTGTTTTGTTTCACGTATAAGTTTTCGGCGTTCCTACGGCGATTACGATCTGGGATTTTTTTTGTATTTGTTATTAATTGTAATTAAGCGCGAGTTCTTTTTTGTTTCGATATAATAAGCCGCTTCAATTTACATCCGAAACAACTTAAATGCGTTTACGTAAATACGATTCGGGATGATCACAGGCGGCCGAGAGCGTATTTCCTTCTCCGTTCATTCTTTCTTCTTTTCTGAGTATGTTTGGGCATGTGTAAATTGTTGGAGAGTAGAGTGTTGTCTCGGATCGTGACGACCCCAGCAGTATATTTAATAACAGTCGTTGGAAGCGGCTAATTATGGGAAACGCAAACTCCGCTCATTTAAATGATTTCTTCTGTTCTGCTGCGTCTTATCTGTACGTGTGTATACGATGCACGACATTTCGTCGGTTATTATTATTATTATCTTTATGATACCATTTAAATATTTTGCCATGTTTCGCATGCTTCGGAAATCGAATGAATTTTAGGATTAAATTTGTAGGAAACTCTTGGACGATGGGCAAATTAACTGAGCTTCATGGATATCGGAAATCTGTGAGATAACCATGCCATAAATATATGGTCTAGGTCAAAGCAGCTAGCGATCATCGTTAATTAATAGTCGGAACTGGTGTACCTTGTAATCCTCTCATCCACCATGCGAGTGTGCTGTTTATAAAAGCATGCACATCAATACAGTTAGGTTGTTACCACACATTCAGAGCCGTTTTGTTTCTTTTTTCCCTCTAGCTCTTCATCCTATTCAACGTGCCGATAGAGTGAAAGAGAGATAGAGAATACATAATTACACGTCGCTCTTCGGTTACCATTTTTGTTGTCAGTTTTTACGCTCATTGCGTCAGAATGTACGGAATATACATTACGCAAAACTCGACAATGGTACTGTATTCTGCCGCTTCTTTCATTATATTATTTTTTGTTTTGGGCGCGTGTGATAAAGGGAGAGGAGAAAGTGTTTGCAGTGCGATTTCTAACTGGTTTCTGTTTTGCTGAGTTTCTGTTTCTTTTATTATTATTTACGGTTCGTTTCGCCCAAAGATTAATTGGCTTTAATGGGTTTTCGGACAATGGAAAACTAAACGTCGGGGCACGCGTTCAATCAATATTGTTTTTTAAATTGAAGCGAAAGGTTGACGAACTATCCCATCGTGCATGATGCACGCTGTTAAACCGAGATACATGTATAAAATTATATGTCGCTTATATAAGAGGGACGGAGCAATTCATTACGGCCGAAACAGAGATGAAGGAAAAAGAAAGCAACAACAAAAAAAAATGTTTCGTAAATCATAACTGTTATGTTTCGTCGGTCGGAGTGAAAGACCGAGAGGAAAAACGATGCAAGACAAAATGAGTTCGGTAATAAAACAAACAGAATGTTAATTTTCCTGCATTTTTTTGTACCCGAAAACATCTTAATTGGGTTTAATTTATTTGGAACAATAAACATTGAGAAAAATAGCTTTTACTCGCAGAGCAAACATATTTTTTTTAAAGAAAACGTGCTATGATGAATTGAAGAATCAAAGGTCTTAATTTAATCCACGAAAGTATGGTATATTTTCAAAATTAAAAGTTTTTTCTTTGATCAAATGTTAATGCACGAACTTGTTGCTGATGCATAATATAATATGATCTAGTTTTACTAATTTCACAGTCCGTAAATCTTCGACAGGAAACCGAAAAGTAATAACATTGACCGAAAAGAAGTAACTGAAAACAAACACACAAAAAAAACGAGTGTTGGAGCAATTGGACGCTCACTACTCTCGCTTATTATTATTTTTTTTCGATGATCTTTTTTTTTTCTTCAACGAAATCATTTTCGTTGCTTCACGCCGGAAACCTGAATGCGGTTTTCGTATTACACACTCTTTTTTTATTCATATTTCTTTCGGACAACGCACGCATACGAGTCCGTGCGGGTGGTCTGCCCTCTCTTTTTCTCTCTCCGTTTCTTTCTTCCTCCTCTTTGGGGATCCGTGAGAAACGGTGGGCCTTTAGGGGGTTACAAGAAATAAATGGAAGGATAGTCGGAGCGAAGTAATCACCGGTAATTAATGTCAACTGAAGGGTATATACGTGTATATATATAAATAAAAAACGGAGAATGAGATGGCTGGGAACAGGATGTCGTCGTGGACCTCGCTGTCGCCATCATCATCACCATCGGATTTCGGTGATATCTCAATTTCTGTTCCCACCTACAGGTAAAGTTTATTAATTCGGATGAAGTCACATGTTTTTGCATGTTTCCTTTATTTGTTTGTTTGATCCATCAAGTGTTTTATATTAATTAATTCGATCCGGTGTGTTCGGACACTTACAAGAAAGTTTCCACATTGACAAAGGTGCAAATCAAACTGGTTATCTAATACATAGAAATCTGTGCAGACTCAAAATGAGATGAAGTCAACAGACAAACTGGAACTGAAGCGCGCAATAAAGTGGATTTCTATCAGAGTTAATGTACGAGATTTCTTTATTTCTCCATATGTATGTAATCTCATTACAAGGATACAAAGTGACATAGAAACAAAGAATAATAATTTGATATAATCTTAATTTTATTTCTTTCAATTAAGAGAATAATTAATGATAATAAAACTTTTATTGTCAAAAAATGCAATAATCTCGAAAAAATGAGAAATTTGTTGATGAATGAAAGACCGTAAAGTATGTAAATTAATTTGTTATTAGATGGATATAAATTATACATAATTAAAAATCATTACAGGATCAAAATTAGATTAAATTAGTAAACGAACTAGAGCAGAAACGCAACAAAATAGATGTTAATTGAAAATCATCGATAATATAAAATATTCATAATATAAAATTAGAAATTTTAGCGAATTTAAAAGTACTTTAAAGCGCATATAGTAATTAATCTGTTGGAAATGTAAAATTTAACATCTAATGTAATTATTATCGAATCAAAAAGTTATGAAATCAACAACAAACTGGAACTACAACACACCAGACTGGCTGTCGTCTATAAGAGTTGGTAGATGAAATTTCTCCATCTGCGTGTTTGATTTCATTTTAAAATCTTTTCTAACATATGCATAATAATATTATTTTAATTGATATAATATCAAAGTTTATAGAATTCATGCATGATTTATAGAAATTTAAGTAAAATTGAAATGTATTCATTCATTTCATTCAAGAGAATATCAATTTAATGAATGAGAAACAGACGAATAAACCCGATGGATGCAAAGTATTTTGAATATTTAAAAGCTTGGTAACATATGGGATTCACAATTAGAAATCTTGATACAATCTAATTAAGATAAGCAAGTCCGAACTGATATTTAAATTATTGAATTCAGAATGGAGAGCTTTTACGTGCAGAACAGCGGTTGGGGCGACAGCTCCAAGCGCATCAAGCGTAGGGGCGCCAAATGTACCGGTAATAGTGTTTTCTTGGTGGCGAGGGACGCAAATGATACTTGAGAAATTTTTAATTTAATGGACGAAAACAGATATTATTCGAGACAATTAATAAATTAAAGATATGTTTTCATGTTAATGAATGATAGCCATACTAAAGAAACTGGATGGAAGTGAAAAAAAACTTTGCAGCATTAAATTTTATAAACTCAACAAATTAAACGAAATGAAAATTCTATCTGAATAATGCAAATCTATGTACAAATTAAAAAGAGATGAAGTCAATTGGATTTTGTAGACTTATTGCGAATAACTAAGAGATAATTATAATTAGAAATCTTTGCATAATTAAAATAAGATCAATTGAGATGATTTTCTACAGTTTATTCAAGAGAATAACTTAATAAGAAAATGACAAATTAAATATCTAATAGAAAATACACATGATGATGTGCAATTAGAAATCTTTGCAGAATCGAAATGAGATGAAGTCAACAAAACAAACTGCAATAAAGTGTATAAGTCTGTAAGTGCTAGCGGACAAGATTTCTATCTTTCATCATGCGTGTGTGTGTATGTTTAATCCCGAATCGAAAATCGTCGATCATCCAACGATTACCATAACATTTCGCGCCGGCCTTTCTCTTCGAGTTATACTAGTTCCAATTAGTTCTCGCTTAATTTATTGATAAACGAGAGACCGACGCTGTTACATAAAGATGGACAGGCCTACAGACGCAGCAGCAGCAACGAGAAACAGAGAGAGAAAGTGACCCGAACTTGTTCGTAACCGCCGAAAAGCGCTCCACACACTCACTCACACGACCCGGGTGGTTACATAATGCCTTTTTTCCTTCATCTCTACTTCTTCTCTCCTCGCGAGATTACAATCTCTTTGACGGTCCTGCGGCAGCCGTAGCGTGTGTGGGCAGACAGACAGGTCCCACTCGTTCCCTCCATCCCCGAGCCAACTCTTTCTATCTCTTCCATTCAATATCTTTTTTTTTATACTTATATAATCTGTTTGATTTTAATAACCCCAACAAATAAGAGAAGACGGCCCGAAGGAATAAAAAAACTAAATCTAGTTATCCCTGTGTTTCACCGCCACCACCAATCAACCGGTATTTCATTGACGCATCAACTAAAAGATCCAATGCATATATATATTTATTTTTTCGATTCTCCGTAATTTCCCCTATCTTATTATTACCATAATTAGTCTGTACGTCTCTTCAAGAGGTCCTTCCTCCAATTTTCCTAATGAGCGACAGGAAATACGCACGCAATTGTGGCGGATTGCGAAATCCTCGACGTCTTCTCACGCCGATTCCGCTTTTGTCTCTTTGTATGGTTTTAAATTTCATACCGAGAACGAGCCGCGCACTTGCGTAATTCCAAGAATAATCTGCATTTTCTCTGTTACCATTTCGCAAGTCGATCCTATATCTAGCACTAGTTTCTGTATTTGTTTAAGAGGTTACTCGGTGACAAGCACTAGCTTCTTCAGCGAATTCTTGTAAATTTAGTTAAGACTTGTTTCTCTAACAATTCATCTTCGTTTCTCTAATACAATGATAATTCGTTATATGTCCGCTTTGGAATAAGTCCAACTTGATTAAGTCTTGGTTTGAGGCGAAAACAAATATTTTCAGAGAAGTACCACCCCGAAAACGTCCAAATAAACCGTACTAGCATTATCTGGATTGACTAGATAATGTCACATTTTCGAAATATTCTGAGGATAAGACAGAAGTGCTTTATGCAGATTTTTTGTAAACTTAATTTTCCTTAATGTTAAATTTTATTTATTAGATGAAATAATTGCTTTTGTATTTATAAATTTTAGTATTAAGTAATGTTTAAATTAATTTATACATCCCCATCAATGTATAATATGCCAATAATAATAGTTTTTTTATGGAAACAGATTAATCGTTTTCCCCTTCTTATGATAATAATACGTTTAGTACATGTTGTGTTCTAGGATCGGCGAACGTATTAAGGACGTATTACTCCTCTATACGTCCTTAATACGTTCGTACTGTATATCAATTTATTATTGGCGAAATGTACTTACCAATTTAAATATTATTCGTTTACCTTTTATTTTTAGCCAACCTAAAGTACCTCATAGTATTTCAATTTAATTGTTGATAGGTGATATATAAACAATTTTGTTGTTTGCGTATTATAGATTCAGTTTGATTTAACAATAATTGAATCGAAAATAATTGAATATTAACAAAGAAATTTGAGAGCATTTCTTGAAATTTTTAGTACTTTAATAGAGAAATCATCTCCGTTTTAATAGATTAGTATATTTAACTTTTGTTTTCAACCATCCCGAATTATATTTTATTGTTGCTAAGTGATAAAAAAACAATTTTATTATTTGCCGTATTTTAAATTAAATTTAACAATCATTCATTCATGAATAATTAAAAAAAAAACAAGTGAAGAAAGGAAATCTTGAAATGTTATTAGATATGAAATACAATTAGAAATCTTTGTAGACATTAAATCGTAAAACAAATTAGAGTTGAGAAAGCGATCTGGATTTTATGTATTTCCTGCGAGAGTATAATATAAGTTAATGAATGAATGAAATAGAAGACAGAAAATATAAGCATTTAAAGATTGAAATGAAAGATAGAAAATCAATGGATTTAAAGAAATCTCGAAATCTAACTAATCGAATAGTTTCTAAATACCACAATTAAGTTAAATAAAACGTTATATTTTCGTGTTTTTGGTTTAAATAAGGTTTGAAAATTCCAAAACAAATTAAATTTTAAACAATTTGTACACAAATTATATTTTTATATACAAATGATCGGTTTTCACTCCCTTTATGCGGTTTTAAATCCTCGATTAGTTCGGTATATTGGCGGAACCAATATCCGGACTATGTGAGCTAATGCTGTACTTTGTTTTTGACTTTATATAGTCAAGTCTTTTTTCTGCTCTTTAGTTTGTGCGGTTTGTAATCCTCGATTAGTTCAGTGTATTGGCTGAACCAATTATACGAACTATGCGAGGTATTGCTATACTTTGTAATATTAGATAACATTTCTTTCTATATACAATAAAAATATTGTATATTATGATGTATCAACATGACAGAAGGGAAAAAATAAGTTCACCTTTTTTTTATGACTTGTATAAAATTGTAATATTCTTATGTACATCTTATGTCTTCTGTTACGTATAATGTGCATGCAACATTGTTAATTGATCACTTCAAAATATTGCCGAGATATTCTAATTCATTCGAACTTCTTTTTGATCGATTGTCAACTAACGCGGCACCCATAAAATAGTGAGCTTTCTCATATCCAAATATTGATGTAAAGTGCAGTATGTAAGACATTTGCTACCTTTCGCAACTTTCATCGTTCATTCCGATTCAGTAGCTTTTTCTACTGGTTTCTTCTGTATTATTCTACGACCGAGTCAGTAACCCAATTTGTAGACTCAACATGAATTTATACAATTTTCGACATTTGTTAAAAGTATACTTACAAGTTTATTTCTACTGTTATTTAGTTTTTTGTTTGTTGTGGGTTCTTTGGAACTTTTGTAAGCCTTTGCAAATGAAGTGATTTTATCAGTTTAGTCATATTTTGCAGATGGTTAACTAAATGTGATTTTAAATCTTGAAGATAGTTACGTCCTCTTTTCCTCTTTTTTTTTGGTGATGTTAGGAATAATGACTGTAGATTGCAATCAAATAGCGGAACCAAAGACTTTAACTTCGTTCTTTTGTCCGAAATCACGGTCATATCGAATCGCCAAGGCCTTCCCATTTCCTGTTTTTGTTTTCAATTGTAATGGACCAGACAATAATATTTCCTTAAGTATAATAATTTATATATTTTATGGTGACATATTATTTTTTTTTTGTTATTGTGAGAAATGCAAAATTATTTGATTTCGTGAATGCAACTGTTTTCGTTTGTTTCGCTGTGCGATAGTTGTTCGAAGAGGTGCAGTTTTTGGGTCGCAGGTAGAAGGTAGAAGCCATCAGCCCTCGTCGCGCGGCCATTGAGAAAGTGTTCTTTGTCTCGTCTCCTCTGGCCGAAATAAGAGGAGGGAAAAACCTGTCCGGACAGGAAAGTTTTCCCATTCGGGCGCATAAATACTATATTAAGTTGTGTGAGAAAAAAAAGGGAGCCGCTGCTGCATCCTCATCTTCATCCTCCCTCGGCGATCTTCTCCTGCTCCTTCTCATTCATCCTCTCGATAATCTATCATTATTTAGATAACATTCTTCACGCACCGATTTTCGATTTCGGAAACGCGCACAAAGGAAGCCAATTATCCGCTAAATATAACCGGACTGTAAATTTGTATAGAATGGAATACAATTCGAATGAATGCAAATCCTCGAGCATTAACGTTTCCAAAGACAATGGTTTTGGTGCATTGGGTGAGTAACAGTGATTCACGATGAGTGGGCTACAATGATGGCCCATCCATACATACACAGAACTGAGAATGCGAAGGATTGTCTAACGTTTTTGGGTGAGCCGATCGACTGCAACGTCAGGGCACCAACCCGATGATTATTTTCGCATTTGACCAAATCCCTAAATAAATAACATTTTAGTGAATCGGAGAAAGTCAATAACTGAAATGTATATGTGTATATATACATATATAAACATGCACAAACTGGACGTTCGTTTTCAGTGTGTTTCGATTTGAATAAAGAAAACGCGTCAATTGGAAATTGTAATTGAACTGACCCAATAACACCGATTACAATTTCTCGATTTCTTTGAGAACAATGCGTGTCGAACGCACCTCGAGTCCACAAAATACCCGTAATTGCAAACTGAATCTATGAAAAGGCGAACGCAATTAAACGGAAACGACCCGAGGCCGTGCGCACTTACATTTGTTTTTTTTCCTTCTTATTTCCAATGCGACATAAAATTGAAATTCTTATTTACATGTTAAGTGTTCGCATATCGTGTAACCAGTATTTAACCAGTGGCTATTCCTAAGAGATAACTAATAAAACTGTTTGTTACATAAAATGCAACGTTTTTCTTAATTGCAAAATGAGTATTACCTTGACTTTTATTTCCCGGATTTAAGTTGCGTTGTCGGGGGCGCAAGGCATATCATTACAGTGAATCCTCATCATGATACAAATATTTATCATGATACACATTACATATAATATGCGAATTGACGAACGTAATGTCTGCAGTTATACCTCGATTAACGAACAAGATGCGTTCCACGAAAGTACTTTGTTAACTGCTTAACTTAAGTTTTGTATTATTTTTTTCCAATTTTTTTATTGCTGAATTTCAAACTTTATTATTAATATAGATTATTGCAAACAGTAATTTCACTAATTTATTATTGTCATAACGGTTAGTCTACAATAATTAATAAATCATCATCATATTCATATTCTCGGGCTTTTAAGTTTATGCAAAAACTAATATCCCGAGTTAACTCGGGCGAAACCTCGTTATCAGAGGTAAAAAAAAATATGGGCATAATAGGGACACAATTATACATAAAGAATATGAAATATTTGTTTTGTAAACAATAGCTTTATTAAAATTTAATTATTATATATCTAACAAAGAAGACTTAAAAATACGAAGAAAAAGTTAATCATTCGTACTTTCTTTATCTTTCATTTAACGCTCTTGTAGCAGTTCAATTTTATTTTTATTAATTTAGAACATAAATTTCAAAATAAATATGGGTCATAAAAGATAAGAACAAAAATAATTCTATATAAATAAATGCATCTGGTCGAAGAGTTATCGTATTTCCACTCAAAATAAATAAAACGTTTTCAATGTATTTCATGTACTTTTTTTAAATATTTTTTTACTTTTTCTTGTAGAAAATTCTTAAATTAGTTTAATTTTGTTTTTCAACCTATTAATTAAGACATCTGGATCATTGGTCACAATTTGCGTTAAATTCCATTTAAAAAGTTCCGAGTGACTTCTTTCTAAGAGCTATTACTGTTTTCAATTGCGTTTTTAATAGTATAGTTTTTTTCTTCTTAAAAGATTTAATCGCATGATTGCCGAGCGTTGACCTTAAATTTTTAATATTTTTTATGTAAAATAAGGCTTGAAATTCCGGATTTCCTTATATTGAGAGGCTTCATTGCTAGAAGTAAAACTAACTGAGGTATGACTGAACTTCCACTTACGAGAGAAACCATAAATAATTAAATATACTGACATATATTATTCAAGTTGGCATAATTGTCAGCACAGCTGTATTCATCTTAATTTTAAATGTGTTATAAATTTTACTTTATTTTTATATTTGTTTTATAACCGTAAAAAGGTGCTCTATGCCCTCGTGGCAGTTAATAAATAAGTTTTTTAGATGTTTTTTTTAGAGAGCAAAATAATTTTTATTAGAGCCAATGTAATGAATTACAGTAAATCCTTTTATAACGCAGTAATCTCATAAAACGGTTTTCATATAGCGTGGAATAAAAATTGCCATAACCAGGGCCGTCTTATCAATTATGCACACTAGAATCAGTGCACAGGACCCACGAAAATATTTTAATTAAAACTTATCAAATTCAAACAAATCTTCTCGGACATAATTTATTGTCTATGAAATTTCTTTAAATTATAATCCAAGAATTCATATTTTGATCTACGTTTAATGCCTAGGGCCCACGACAACTTAATACGGTCCTGCATATAATGCGGTTTTCTTATAACGCTGTTTCTATATAATACAACTTGATTCACTTAAGAATTATTTCGGGAAAAAATATAAAGTTTAGAGGAGATGGCATTAATTTATACATCTAGCTTAATTGCCTTGGAAAAGTAACGAAAATATGGATAAAGAATGAATTGACAATTCCAATTTTAATGATGTGAATACGCTATACCAATTAATAGGGGACACAAGGGCCCACGAGTCGAGTTATTTATTTATTATCGACACTTGAAAATTATGACAAAAATGAGACTCTAAATTCAAATTTGATGGGTCCCCAAATTCAAATTAACATGAGTTTTCCAAATAAAAAGTATATGAGACCCACAAATTCAATCAAATGTCTCATTAACTTTGCTAGAACATTGGATACATCAGGATAAATCAGCTTGAATTTCATTTACTGCCAGTCAGCTAATAATTACCAACTGCATGCCATTGATAAATGTATAGTTGGTACACATGACAACAGTTGTGGAAATACTATTATGATAAGTGATTTGATGGCAATTTTTTGCTTTAAATAGTAAAGTATTGTAAGAAATGAATGTAGACGTGTAAAAGAACGTTTATTAATTGGATCGTTTTCTAATTCGATCTGGAATTAATCGAATGGTGTCCGTGATGGACGCACCGGAGACCAGCAAAGAGGAAAGTAGCCTAAGACACTTATTGGAGGTAATCGTCCATTCGTGGTCACGTGCTTCCGGTAACGAGCGCGTACAGTTACAGACCTCGCGCCTCGACCGTTTTCCCAGCTGCATCCAAAGTCGTTTTTCCCAGTAATTTGGGCGTTAGTTGTTATGCAAAGACGTGGAATAGGTGAAGCGACGACGGCCGTTCGAGAATTCATCGTTTCCTATATACGTTCCAACCATTCCACTTATTTTGATCATTCGTAAGAAGGCGAAACGATAATATTTTGATGGACGCTTTGAGAACGAAAACGAAAAAACAACGAGAATGTCGCGCGTACTTCGTGTTGTTTCACTTGGCTTAACATTGACCCACTAACCATTTTAGCCGTGGCGTATTGCCTTTCGCGTTCCGTTTTTAACAACGAAACAACACTAGCAGTAGTCCCAGATGCTCAACGCTCATTTCGCTCGTGCACTTTTTTTGTGCTACGAATCCAGCAGGCCGCGAAACGAACAACAAACAACCAGTTCCGAAGCGTCGAATCCCACATGCAAATACATGGAGGGACGCGATGCACCATTATTATCCTATTGCCTAAACAACATCATATTCATGATTCATTCGTAACGAAATATTATCTCCGGCGATTCGAATTACGCATTCGCGTCGCCCGCGGACCGTAAACTGTTTGTTATGCAATCGAATGCAGAAGTGTAAAACGAAAAAATTACCGCCCACCGAAACCTATTCGAAAAAGAAGACTTGCACGCAAAACAATTGCAATTGCGGCACAACCCATATTTATTGCCTAACCAGAAATAAATACATTCCGATATAAGGAAATAATAATTGTCGACATTTCCTTAAAGTATTATTACCAAATCGTTTCCAATAATGAATGAAAGCTTTATTTTCCCATCTCTTTTTGTTTGTTGTTGTTGACTTTTTCCCTGTGGACATAAATTGTAAACGTTCGTAACCTATTGGTATGTACGGATGCGTCCGTAAAAACCGAAGAAATCATTAATAAATTCCTCGTGTATCTATGGCACAGACGAAAATCTTAATAATCCTTTCTTCTCTTTCGCACGTAGACCACTCTAATCGACGATGCCGAACGCGTTCGCCTCTCGGAATATCCGTAATTCCTATAAAAAAACAATAATAATATGTACATGTACGTTCGGTTCGGATTCTAAATTGATGAAGTCCTTGGTTACGATTCCATTTCTACTTTTGGTCACATATTCGTGTATTTATAATAACTATATATATTTAGAATAGGTGATTCCTTTATGTTGTAGGTTGCTGAGTTTTTAGGAGATATAAGTTTCGTATTACTATATTATTATCATATTTGATGCATTTATTATGAGTATCGTCATTTGCAGTCTAACTGTTTGGTTTTAACCCTTTCCAGTCCAGTGATTCCAATTGGAATAATTAATTTTTAAATACAATTTTGTCTTTCGACGATTAAAACTGGATGGATGCAACTAATGTAAATTCAAGCTAGATGTATTTTAGCAGTATGTAATATTGAATAATGAAAAAAAAACAGGTAACATGTTTTCTTATGATTAAGTAACTGCTTTTATAAAGATTTGAATAAAACATTTTTTTTTTCAAAATAAATTTGGATTGGAAAGGGTTAATAATAACACAATAAAATTAGAAAATTTACATCAAAATATAGAAATACCTCGCATAGTGCGGATACTAAGCCATTTTCAAGATATTTCCGGTTTCGAAAAGCCACAAAAAATGATGACGAATGGGAGAATTAAAAAAGAAAATAATTTTGTATACTATTTATTAGATTTTTTTTTATTTTACTCAATTAAAATGTAGTCTGTTTTGAAATTTTCATACTTTTATATAGTTAATCCGCATACTGATGGAAGCCGCACTATGTGATGTATTGGCTAATGAAAATGTGTGCTAATAAAATTGATGGAAGAACTAAACTGTAACGCTTCTGTCATGATACCCTGTATACTTTAGCTGCGTTATTTTTCTGTGGAGATCTAGTTCTTGGAAATCGAAGATATTATGCAAAAACAAATGGAGAACTGTTTTTAATTGGCGAAAAAGTGAAATAACACAGCAGCGATTAAATCGAAACCGACTAGTTAACCCGATTCCAGTTTTCGATTTATCGTTGGTGGTAGTAATCGTGGTGGTGGAGGCTGGCTGCGTGTTCGTCTGCAATCTGGATGCAATTAGCGGCATGCTGAGCCCAAAAGTGGCACGAAGCGGAAAGAAGAAATGGGAAAAATCACGCGGTGGAAATGAAGAAATCAAAGAGCTATTGGATTTCTAATCGTTCGTCCGCTGCTCCGGGATGAAAAAGCGATGAGACACTTTGCAGCGGTGACATTCGCAATAAAACGGAAAGTAGCTAAAGTAGTAAGTTTTTTGTTAGGAAATTGGGTTGCATCCATTGATGTTTCAAAACTTACGAAAGTTAATAGACGCGGTATTTGACTTTAGCAATTAATGGAAAAACAATCTATTTGAAATCTCTACCATTTGGTTTATTGTCAGTTACGAGGAAAACTTTCTAACAAATACAATTAATATTATTATGATTAAACCAGGGTTTTTCTATAAATTTTGAATGCAGCAGACTTTCTCTTGGAACGCTACCAAAAGGGAAAAATATAACTCAAAGTTGATGGTAAATTCTGGTTTCGGAATCGATCGACCTTTTGTTATTAATTAATTATTAATGTATACGAATATGGTCATCGTCGGTCAATTACTGGTCGTGTTTTCTGTTTCTCCTATTCATAAATAATTAATCACCCGCCGCCGTTGTTGCGCGCCGTGTTTTCTGCATTTCAAAAACTTCACCACGATGTTTTTTCCTTCTTCGCTCCTCCGCGATTTTCCCAGGCCGATATCGTATCGAAGGGAAACGAAAATCGATCTACTCCTCGGCCGTCGCTGCGGTTTCCGCGAAGCCCTTCCTCAGCTTCTTCGATTACGCAATTCCCCTCGATCGAGTTGTACTTCTTCCTCGTCTTATTATTATTTATCGAGTCTTCCGCTCGGAGGCGCCGATCATCCGACAGTTCTCCCCGCGCCTCCGTTTGCCGCACCGGTCATCATCAACGGTTCGAGGGACTTGGAGGATTTGCATTTGTACCGTTTCGCATCTGAATCAATTGGAAATCGTTCGTGGCTTGAAATAGTTCAATAATCGCCGATACCGCTATTGCACAGTTTCATTCGCCGATTGAATTTCTTTGCAGACACAACAATAACGTACGAAGCAAAACAATAATAAGAGGCACCGCAACGAAATGATCTGCATCAAATCGACGAGAATACACAAAAAAACATGCATAATAATATTGCTGTTTTAAGATAGTTGAGCAATTTCCAATCGTTTATATTTTCATCGCAATTAGTTGTTTTGCAAGCAAATGGTCGAGGAAACGCAATTGTGTAACTTTAAGAGAATTACAAAAAAAGTATTTCGTTATATTTAATTACAGAACTAAATCAATAGATAAATGATAACTCTACATGCTAACAATTCTGATGAAGAAATTCGCACAGTAAGTTCTCTGTACAAGGATCAGCATCGATTAGTTAATGAAACAGCAAAGTGCATAAAATACATGAAGCGTCATTAAGATGGAATTTGGGAAAACCGACGAATTAAATTTGCAAATTAAGTATTCTTCCTTTCGAAAAACAAGTTTATTGTGCACATAAATCACAATTTAAACGAATTTTTGTTATGAACTACTTTGTCCATTTTCATTCGTCCCATGATTAAAACATGATTAATAAATATAGCAATACTTTGCATAGTCCGGTTTCGATCAGGATTGAAAATATCAAAACAAATAAAATTTTTATTACTGTATGAATTTTCTTGCACTAAAAAATAATAATATTTTGGTTGTGTTTTGTATTCATTTCTGGGTTTTGGTGACGGTTACCTTTCACCTTTCGTTCTCTTAATTAATTTGTATCGGATGGACGTCGCACGATGATCATCAATTTTAACGATCTGTTCCTCGTTTATTATTATTTATTTTATTTATTTTTCTTGGTAGTAAACATATGATTTTTAGAGGTTTCTTTGTATATAGCTACTAACATTAATGCATGTCGTGCTCCAAACGAGATCACTTTCTCTCGTGACTGCTGCCATCTATCAAATGCAATTTACATAAAAAAATATGAATGAAATACGTACATTTGTTCCATTATTCATTTTCAATATAAATATTTCAATATTTGTTGCTCTCTTTTCATCTTTTAACATTTTCGAATCCACTGTTTGTTGGTCAGTTTTTATTTTATAATAAGAACAATTATTGTAACAACCATCAAATAGTAGCAATCATTACAAACATAAATAGAAAAAATACACATGAATTATAGTAACTATTGACCATAGTCTATTCTATACTTACTGCAATAACTCGTAGAGTACGGTTTATTTCCGCCAATATCCCGAACTGTTTGAAATCTGATGACTTTAAAATCGCATAAAATAAACTGTACATTGAGTGTATAAAAAAACGATTTTACGTAAAAAAAATAATAATTTTCTGTACTAATTTTTATTTTGTCAATTCAAATTTCATTTGTTTTGATATTTTCAAACCGGACTATAGTGAATCCGGACTGATCAAAGCTGCACAATTGCTGTATTTCTATAATTTTATAAATATTTTATAAAATTGAAGAAAATGTTAGTACCACAAAATATGTCAAAATTTACAATTTATTAACTAAAACTTAAGTACTGAATCTACATTTTAAAGATCAATAATTAAGGCATATATGAAGTATAACTTATATTTTATTTTACTTTTCTTAAAAGTAAATGAAATTCATTCCACAATTGATAGTAAATGTAATTATTGAATTACTTTTTACTTGGGCATCAATTATGGAATCTCTAATGTATTTTATAAATTTGAGTGGTATTAAAACTTGTTACTTAATAAAGTAATCTCCGTTTTTATCCAATATCTTGAAATTAACTTTCGTACGCAGTTAATTAAAAATTGCTTTCTAAAATGTAAGAAAATTAAGGATATTAAAGGCATAAATTGTATTAAGGTATTATTTGTTGCGTTTCGAATATTGTAGTAATAATAACTAAAAAATGAGGAAACGCTCGTTTCGTAATTGGACCTTTGCAATTTTCTGGCCAAATGGACTAGAACAGTGTGTTGTTTTTGAATGCATGTAAAGTTGAAGAGAGGAAACAAGTAATATTACGGTTTCAGCTTAGCCCGTAATGGTATTTTCTCCTAATCCCGATGGGGTATTAAGGTGAGAGTTTGATGGCAGAGAGTGGAAGCCGCGCAGCCGCCTTCAATACGTGGTAGTAGTACACGCGTAGCCGCAATCCCCAACCAGTCAGGTCTGAATGTTCGCATTGGTTGTACGCTCCAACCTCATCGATCCAAACTTTTTGCCGTTTTCGTTCACGTTCATTCTATTGCATTAATCCAGTGTACTCTTCTCTCTAACAGTGCGTGCTTTACCAGTTCACCTTCCTTCGTGCCGCGAAGGATTCCCAGGATCAGGTAATTTTAAACAGCAATAACGTTCACGTGCAAAACTCTTCTCCACCATACGAACGACAACAACAACAAAACATACAAAAACATTCATTTTTTGTTGATTCCTCTTCACGTGGTTTTCCAAGTAGTAGAAACGGCCTCTTTGTTGGCCAGATGTTTCCTCGCCACCAATGGCACGTTATCCTACGGGCAAAACCAATCTTTTATAAGCTTATTACTGTTGTAAGATTATCGAAATTTATTTGCTTTTTCTCAAAAAAATCTCCTGGACGTTTATGGATTCAACACTACTGTACAAAAGATACCAAATTTGCTTGTGACCCTCATGAAGCTATAATGCGCCAGTGTAGATAACCCTCGAATGCTGCTTTGACACGTACAACACGATGGTTTGTTTTACAGTACACATTGGTCGTCGGCTTTATCAAAACATATACAAAGCAACGTGTGTGCCTCTCTCTGATATGTATGTTAGATCGTATGCACTTCTACTCTTAATTGTAAATACAGAGACGTACAAAGATCAACTCCAATTTCACAAAAAAGGAAAAAATAACTAAAAATATTTCATCGTCATTGTAATTAATTACAAACAAAAATGTTGGAAATTACTATTGTCACTTACGTGTTGTATACAGTGAAAGGTATTTGTAAACTGAAACCGATGTTTACTAATATCATATAGACTTTGAACGTTTCCTTTATAAGAAACAATAATAATTTTTATTGTTTTAAAGTATAGTTACTAATTATGTTTGTCCTATTGGAAATAATCATTAATATATTTATCTGCTTTTTAAGAAGCCAGAAATGGATGCATGCGTACGCTAAGATGTAATTTTAATTAAGATATGATATAACTCGATACAAGAAATTAATTCAAATTTTATCTAAATGTTAGGACATAACGCTAATAAACTTGAATGTAAATGTTACGGAATCACCGATTGAGGGGGAAAACATGGTAATAATTATGAGATCTGCAGAAGAGCGGAACTCCGCACCGTTTGCATAATTGAAATAATGCTGTGTGCAAGTTATGGAATTCGGAGAAGCACGAATGCAAAACCCGTCCCAATTTCTTGCACCAAATACGACAAGAGCGAGTTTCTAGCTAAATTGCCCTACTGAATCACTTTCTAGTATTTTCGCAGTAAGCAGAAAACGGACGAACTGCAATAACTGAGAAACAAAAACATACAATAAATGGAGATTACGATCGAGAACTGGACGACGTGCAATGCGTTCGTCGCATTATTTTCCATATACGGAATAGGATTTTAATATATGGAAACAATTAATTAATTAAACTTGCTGCCCTCGGCCAAACACATTGTGGAATTCACGTCGCTCCCATTCTTACGTTTTCTTTGGTTCATCAGATCACCTAAATAATCTCTCATAACATCAAATCACTTGATTTAATTCTTATTTATTTTTTAGGATGAAAGAAACCCTACTTCCTAAATACAATATATAGGCGTTGCTAAGTAAAAAAAATAAGTCGCATGAGTCACACGAACAGAGTTGAGCGAATTAGCATGGATACAAGAAACTAGTTCGAGGGAGTGCGGAAACGATTGCGAACGCAGGGTGGGAGGGACAGATATGAAGTTTATTAAAAAAAATAGGTCTAATGAGATTCCAAGGCGAAAGAGAGCAAATCAATTTCTAATTTGCCGAGATTGGAATCGGCGTCGGCGAGGATTATAATTAATCACGTTGCGAGCGCTGCATTTTCCGGCTGGAGCAGGTGATAAAACGAGTAGGAAGTGGATGTGTGATTTCTTCCTGTTCTTAGTCTCGCGCTGTTTTTGTTCGCGTTTGGGCCTACTGCGATTTGCATATACCTATGGAATTCCTCTTTGTTTTCGTTCTCGAGGTGCAACTAATTCCCTTTTTCGGATTTCCAGCGACGCCGATCGCCGGCCTTCGCAAATTGTATTCTGTCACATCTTTCTAATTCTATATATAGGAGATTAGTCATTGTTCTCTCATTCATTCAAGTGGTTTCCTGTTGAATTTCCTTCTGTTTTCTTAAAAAGATAATAATTTGGGAATCCGTTTCGTTTTCTTATATACCTTTGATATAATCCTAGCAACAGCTGTTCGGTTAAAAAATGTAAATAATTATATAATCTCTCGTATTAAGTTTTTGACTGATAAGATCATTCGAATTACATGCACTCCAATTTCCACTTGATACGTGTTTATTAAAAATATATATATTTATAAATATAGATTCGCAACTCTGCTGCGCCTTCCGAATCGAAAGTGATTCCGTTTAATTCGTTTCCCTCGACCTCGAGGATGCCCAGGATCTGTGTCAAGATTAGCAGTTGGAAACAAATTTATTATAATTAATACCACATCTCGCAGTACATTATCCCACGTTCCGATCTGTCGCGCGAAGATGAAAGACTTTTCTTGTACATCATCCAGCAATGGACGGATGAAAGAACAGACGTTAGGTCTTCGCAAATTGATTTTCTATTTGGGGAAAGGTGCAAATAAAAACAAATTAATTAATCGATTTCGCACCTGGGTGTAGAAAGCTGCAGTTTCTAAACATGCTTAGATCTTCTACTCCTAGAGTGCATCTCGCGTTACGTAAAACGCCGGGCGCATCTCGTTCTTGCGTAACGACGCGAACACCTGCGAAATACTTAATAAACACGTTCACCTTTCAATTTTCATCTTTCCCGGGGCTCACGTTGCCAGGCCAACGGATAAACTCTCCGTCGTTCTCTTACTCGGGGTGTTTCCATCTACGGACTTTCCCACGTACTTGCATCATGATAATAATGACGATGGCGCAAATACGTTGATTCCTAAACACCAATTAGCTTCGATTTATCTCTATTTGTTGCTATAGCAATTGTTTTTTTTTCCTTTATTGTTTGTTTAGTTTCGATGCGATGTGTTTGTACGTTTATTTTGTCATCTTTATTTCTATTGGCAACCACTTACAGTCTTTCATAATTGTTAAAACGATTTCCCAACTCAATAATTATATTTGTATTCCTTTTCTCCTTCTCATTGCACGTCTCTTCGAAAGTGTATATATATTTTTATACTTATATGTGTATACACATCTTACGTTCATATCTGGCTTTCCTTGACTCGGCAACAGCCGTCCGAGAAGCGAACAAGCAAGCACCTGTGAGGCTTATAATTATTTACATGTTGTTGTTGTTGTTTTTAATTTATTTATTTTCTTTCCTCCTTCCTCCATTCAGCTTCTTCCATATGTTTTTCTCTCTCACGCGCATTCTGTCTCTCCGACTGGTGCATTGTGCAAACTCTGATGATTCAATCTTTCCGTTTGCTTTGTTACAGATTCCCTCGCAAGTGCAGCAAAGAAGAGAAGACATGGGCGAGCGACGGGGCACCAAAGGCTTAGAGCTGTGGTGCAAGAAGATGACCCAAGGTTATCCCGGTGTGAAGATCGACAACATGACCACCTCCTGGAGGGACGGGCTTGCCTTCTGCGCCATCATCCACCACTTTAGACCCGAACTGATGTGAGTATGCACGATTCTCGTTGTCATCTGATTAGAAACGACGGAGCCCCGCATCTCCGCATCAATTTGGTCATTGAACCTCTGCGAAAGGCTTTCTCCCGTTTTGCTAATTGCTCTTCAACCACGACTGCAAATTTATGAATATTAGTTAGTTATAATAATTACTATCATCATTGGTAAACCGGTTTCAATTTAAAGCCAATACAAATAACGAAATGCTAATAATCTCTTGTATTTCTTGCTTCCGTTCCGCGCCACTAAATAAGGTCAAAACTTCAACAACAAAAAATAACTTGAATAATTCCGTATGAAACCTATTACATTTACTTGTTCTCTTTTTTTTCTACAAATGTGTAAATAAATGGATGCAATCCTGCGCAAGATCTAGTTATATAATTATATAACTGTGCCCATCTGAAAGTGGATCAACTTTAATTGGCTCGAAATTAATAAATAAATTAATTAATTTAAAGAAAAACCGCGGGAATTATGAACGTCCGCCCGATGGTTGTATTTAATTGGTTTTCATTTTAATTTCTCTCTCGATTCCGAGAAAGAAAAACCCGTTCCGACCTTAATTTAGTGTTAATTGAAACTTATATATGTATACATATAATATATATATATACCCTTTTTCTTAATTAGTGGCCATCCGCGTACAGACTACTCTTATCTAGATTACTGCTCGTTCGATTGATAATCGCACTTGGCACATGTCATCAATTGATTTCGTCTAATAATTATAAACATCCTGCTGTCAGGTAAACAAAGCTTGCTCTAAAATCATCGATGAATCATGGATTCCATAAAAATAATCTATTTTCTAGAGTTAATCTCTCGTTCTTTTTCTCCCGTACTTGTCACCCACTGTCTAATTGAAAAAATGTGATGTTTATTTTGGTCTTGTATTTCTTTCCGCAGTGATTTCGACAAATTGAACAAGGACGACGTGTACAGGAACAACGAGCTGGCGTTCCGCGTGGCAGAGCAGTACTTGGGGATTCCGGCTCTGCTGGAGGCGGAAGACATGGTGGAGTATCCGGTTCCGGACCGTCTATCCATCCTCACTTACCTGTCGCAGTTTTACCAGGCCTTCGAGGTGTCTCACGGTAAGCAGGAGGCGGCGATGGCACCATGAATTGCAAGCTGTTCATCCGAGGTCATCGCAGCCATAAATAAATAAGTAATAATGCGGAGAAGAGATACGAAAGGAAAAGAAAGAAGAGGGGAAGAAAAAACGAGCGGAGGGTCTCCTCTCTTAAATAATAAAATACAGATATTTATATGCACGAGGTCACGATTGTCTGCCTCGAGGGAAATATTATGTGCATTATCCGTGCCGCAAAGAAGACGTATTGGATAGCGAAATCCTTTTCATTTCGACCTTGTTGTTGCGATTATCATCACATCATCGCCATTGCGGTCGGCCCCACGAAGCGGGAGGAGGAACTGCTGCAATTTTCCTCCCGTTTATCCCATTGTTACGCCATCAAATCCTAAGTACATGGATCAATCAATTGGGCTTAGTTTGCGCAACGATCCTAGGCGGACCAGTTAATTGATAATAAAAGAGCCACGGATATTTTTCGTATCTCCGACCCGATCTTTCTTCTATGTTCACATACTTTACCAGCAAACTGGACTATCATAGTAGTGAGCCGTGCCTTTACGCTCTTATCCCGGCAATATCTCCATCCGCTGTTGTTGTTCTATTATAGTTGTGCAACTATGAAATTCCAATTGCAAAACGCACTAAGGCTAGTTAAGGCACGAAAGCCTGATCTCACTTCGTTCACCTGAGCTTCACGACATTGGCAAGGCCGCCGCCGCCTCTGAAATAACAACAATCGAACGAAAATAAGATTGTAATGAATAATGTGTGTGTATTATGCATACCTGGAGGATTTTGCAATCCTCGAAAACTATATATAACATAGCAATGTTTTCAAAATAGAAAAATCATGCAACCAGTTTAGCACTAAAAACAATGTATTGTTTTTAACTCGTGAATGTTATAACGCAGACGGGATTATTTATTCTGCTCTTAATTATTTAGAACGTTGTCGCTCTTGGTAGTTAATTGGCAATGTCTGCTATATGTAGGAGTTGAATAATTCAATGAGAGTAATCGATATTACCATCCAGTGATAATGGGAAGAGGAGTTGCTGTATATTATCTGCACACATGCAAATTTGAGGTGTGTGTAGCAATAAAGAAAAGACAATTAAGCAGAGATCGAACTTTCTCCGGGGTTCATCAGAAGAAAGTGATGTCGAAAGAATGATGATAATAGTCATCCCGGTTTTATTTGCCCGGCGTGCACAACGTCCTAAACGGTCTGTTAATGTCTTTCGCATCGTCTCGCGTGATTGCAATTAAGGTTTCCTTGGTTGCGTAACGCCCCTGCGCTGCTCCCACGTACCGCATCTGCTGAAATGCCATCGCACGATCAAAACGCCGACCTCGGCGATTTATCAACGCTATTATGCGTTGTACGATGATTATGACCCAATAATTAATTAGACATGTCTTTGCAGGATCACAGTCGAGGGCCGTTCCGAAGAGACCTGCCTCCTCCGTCCCGGATCGGGGCATCGTCTCTCCTGCTTCTACTAGCCCGCCCACTAAGGTAAGTCACAAATCACGACTCATCGTGAACATAATCGGCTGCAACGAAAACGGTGTTCAATGCAATTGGAATTAGAAAAACAATTTCATGTAAACGCACACGTTTTGTATTACTTTGTTACATTTGGATTAAATCATCGAAATTATTAATCGCACCTAAAATAATTTGGAATATTTGAGTGGTTGCCAGAGGATTTCAAAAAGAATTCGGTAGAACAAAATAATCCTTGAAGCAAGATCATTCTATATACATACCTACTTATAATACCTAGCCAGTTACTTTAGTCTCTCTGTAAAGTTTAGTCCATGTTGTGCAATGTGCTATTTTATCCCTTTTTTGCTTGTCGTTATCGTATTCGCTGTACATAGTACTTCATTACATGCTCCAGCTTATTTTATTATTCATCACGAGTAAAATAGATAGAATGAGAGATAGTTAAAGAGAGAGCGAAAACGTCAAATAGCAGGTAAACGTAATAATTGTAGCTGTTAGAGTGTTGTTTGTTTAAACTTTTTGAACGATTTCCTTTGCTTATTCGCATTAGTCGCCACATCCCGCGTGAACGAGTAAGTATTCTTTCCTGCTATTTCGTTGTGCCTGTTGCTCATTGCTTATAAGTTCGCAAGCCAGTGTGGGTTAAGGTTGTTTTACTCTATATTAGCTATCCGATTTTTGTTTTGTAACTGTATGAACTTTGCCATTGTGGAAATACTCGAGTTTCAGTAGTTTGTCTGTTCCTATTGCATTGCATCTCTTTGAAGCTGTTTCTCTAGGTTTAATAATAGCTACGAGCAAGGCAGTTTACGACAAGCAGCAGCGGCAGCCGCGTTGTAAATAGCATCTAAGGGTGCTCTCTCACTCTCCATTTCTTTCATTCTCTGCATAATTATTAACTAAAAAATAAAATAGTACATTGCATCGATATAACAATAGTAATTATATATAATATTTGTATTGTTTTGTTTATATGCTTTAACCCACACTTGTTTGTTTTGTTTTGTTTTTTTTCATTTCGTTTATCAGGAAGAAAGCTTGGATATCATGGGACAATACAAATCAGAAATATTCTGCTAAAGGTAACAAAACGTTTAAAAAAGAATAGAACACGAATCATTATGCTTTACACCTCTTTCTCTTTGCATCTACAATTTCATTATCTTCTCATCTCGATTTCTCATTTGGAGACTTCATCTTGAAAAGCTTACGCTAAAACATGCTTTTTCTTCTTCTCATTCGCTTAGTTTTGATTATCATGTTATAATAATAGGATTTAATTATTTTTGTGTACTTACTAATAATGCTTTTCGTCTCTTTGGTGTGACTGTAGATGGCCATCCGCAGCACGGGTGGCGTAACCGTAGGGATGCCGCGTCGGGACCCGTGCGCCAAGTGCTGTCTTCCTGTGTTCATTGCCGAACGTCTGAACGTAGGAAAACTGCTCTACCATCGCACGTGCTTCCGGTGCGCGAGGTGCAGTAGTCAGCTAACACTCGCCAACTACTACGAGACGGAAACGCCGAACCAGTTCTGCTGCGAGACGTGTCCCGATGAGGTTGTGGCTACGGAGACGACAACATCAAAGAAGGACGTAGACGTCCTTCTCTTGAAGGAGAAGCCGATCGTGGGAAGGTCACTCAGCGACGAGGAGAAGTCAATGCTGAGCAGCGATCAGCAGCACTTCGTCACCGCACTCGACTTCCCGGATGTAAGCGGCTCCGACGAGTTCACACGCGCACGGTCCTTCTTCATGAGCGCCCAACTTAATGAAGATGAGGACGATCATCCGCCCGACCTTCCCAAGACCAAGCCACCCGACACCGTTGAGTTCAAAGACAATTCCGAATCAAACGACAGCGGTCTGTTGTCCACCAATTCTAGTGTAAATAGTGTTAAAGATAATGTTGTTGTTGATGATGATAATAGTAGTAGTATAAATAGTGTTAAGAATTTTGGAGATGACAAAGTTGTTACCAAAGAACCACCACCGGTCACGCCGACGTCCGCGTCTTTGGTGCAGGCAAGGATGAGCATTTTTGAATCATCTACGTTGCCAACCAGCAACGCCGACGATAGCGTTTTAGAATCGTCTCCATCGCAACATGACGAGAGCGTCATCCTCGTCAGCTACAATTTGCCAGCCGTCGTCTCCGATGACTCGCTCACTAATGTCATTGGTGACGACAGCGTCTTCGAATCGTCGCCTTCGACCACATCGTTGAACAAGCGACAAGAGATGCGGCTCGAATCTCCAAAGGCCACACCAAGGAAAAAGTATCAGCAAGAGATTAAACCTTCTCCGCCTGAGGAACAGCCTCCAAAAAGACCTGCCACCCTATTCTATGAATCCAAACGAGATAATATATCAACCAAAAGACCGGCAACGATGTTACAGTCATCGAAACAATCACCACAACAGGAGAAATTGTTCTTTGGTGAGGTAAAATTGCGGAAGACGCCGCCAGAGAAGCGCGCCGCAACGCCGCCGAAGGAGGACGCGTTGCCCGAAATTAAACTGAAACCGATGCTGAAAATAGATTCAATAAAGCGACTGGAAGAAGCCGAGCAAGAGACGATCAAAGCGAAACTTGACGAATTGATGCCCGTCTCGCTAATAGTAAAAGATACGAATGCAGTGACGGAGGGAAGAAACGGCAATTCAAATAGGTTAATGGAAGAAAATATACATATAAACAATAATGATAATGAGTTTGAAGAAGACGAATTATGCGAAGACAATAACGTGGATTCGTTGTTTGAGAATCTCTTGGAGACATCGCTTGAGAAGGACTTTAATAAGTTAGCTGATAATTGTCTGGATGATGATGAGTTCGCTCTAGATGACGATTTCGAGCGACTAGTTCAGTCCTTGGACAAACAACCGGTAAATATAATGGTGAAAGAGTCTGAACCAATCGATAAGAAAGATCAAAATGTGTCAAATCGAGTGGAAATTGTTAAAACTGAGGAGAATGTTGCGCAACTCCAAATGGATGTTAATAAAGATGATGAAGATATTAATATTGATAATACTGAGAAATGTAAAGAACAAGAATATCCTGGAGATTTGAACCCATTCGGCGATGATAATGCTTCACTAAATCCATTTGGCGACGATGATGTTGCCGATGAAGAAGTTGCAGATAATGATAAATCATTGAATCCCTTCAGCGATGATGAAGATGATGAACAGATACTCGACGTAATTTCACCAGCGAAGAGCACAAATCCTTTCGAAGATGACGATGATGAGGATCAGCCAGAGCAAGAGATATTCAAGAAACCTAACCCGACGGCACGCAAGTTAATTCCGGCTCCCAGGATTAGTTTACCGCATTTCTGGAACAACGAGCACAAGTAAGTTTTTGATAGTTGTTTCTATTTAAAATTTTAAAACAAAATAATAAAAACAATGCGGGCGATTTGGTTTGGTTGTTAGTTACGGAGACCAGAGGACCGTTAGTTCTCGCTCATTAATATTCAACGCAAGTACGCAGGAACTACCTTTTCGCCGCTTTGTTAGGAGCATTTTTATAGTTCTACTTTACTAACCATTGTATAATGATGAAACATTGTGTCACCAGAATTTCCGGCGGTGAACAGCAAAGAGGCGAGAATTCCTCCTTCGGATCTTCCACGTCCATCTCAAGTGGTGCTTCCAGCGCACATTCGACGAGGCGGAAAAAGGCGGCGCCGAGACCGCCGATCTCGAATCTCCTGGACCAATCGTCTCTGCAGCAGAGCCGCCCCAGTGATGCCAGTCCTACGCCAAGCGTTGTAAGTTGTCGACTATTCAGTCTTTGGACAGACCATCAATTTAATTAATTGTTTGCAGCAAAATTCACCCAGACCAAGGAAGAGCAAGAGGGCTCCGGCGCCCCCGACTTCGACACCCGCCGCCAATCACAGACTATTGTCGCCCTCGGATATATCACCTATCAATGAATCCACCATCATCAACAGCAATTCTAAGTCTATGACGCTTGAAGCTGACGAATATGAACGCGAGAAGGACGTCAAAGATGAGAGGAATAGAACAAGGCAGAGCTGCAATAGTGAGTTGATGACCTATAAATCCCCGATAACTAGTAACTAAACGATAATTGCAGGTTCGAACCAGTCTAGCTTCGGAATACCCAACAAGAGCACTTATGGCAAATGGAAGAGGAAAAAAGGTCAGGCGCCAACACGGCCTATCCCGCAGAAACGAAGTATTAAGGCTCTACCGATGACGGAGGTGCGACGCGAGCTGGGCATCATCGAGGTACAGCAGCAGGGTCTCGAGAAGCAAGGTGTGCGGTTAGAGCAGATCATCAGAGAAAAATGCGAAGGACCCAATTCGGATGCGGATAGCGCGGTCAGCATCGAAGCTGAGGATCTGATCCTGCAGCTGTTCGAGGTAGTCAACGAAAAGAACGAGCTGTGCAGGCGGCAGGCAGAACTGATGTACCTACAACGGCAGCAGCGATTGGAGGAAGAGCACGCCGAGATTGAGTATCAGATCAGGTGTCTGATGTTGCAGCCGGAAGCAAACAAGACTGATACGGACAAAGCTCGCGAAGAAGAACTTATCCTTAGGCTGGTCGACATCGTCGAAAGGCGAAACGAGATCATCGAGTGTCTGGAGATGGACAGGGTACGCGAGGCCGAGGAGGACGACAGCATATGCAATTCGATGAATACGTACGCCACCAAGAGGGACGAGAACGTGCTCATCAATTCGAACGAGAGTCCCAAGAAGAAAGAGAAGAAAAAGTTCAGGAAAAAGTTTAAACTGAAGAGTTCGTTGTCGTCTTCGCCCAAAATCGATATGGACAAGGATGTAGACGAGTGCGAACCTTCAGAGGCTGTTGTTAAAGATAAAAAGAAGAAAAAGTTTAATCTGTTTTAAAAGTGGGAGCTGCAGCATTGAAATAGAATCGGAGAACATTACTTTTCCCGGCGAAAATCCGATATCTATTTTATCGATATATTTGTTTGTTTTTATTCTGTTCGTGTCACTCTATTTATACACGTTCGCAGTACTGTGTGTTACTTTTAATATGTATAACTATTTAACATAAGATGTTATAGCTATTTAAGTCCCCATTTTCGTTTTCTACTATCTATCAAGATTCGGAAATGTTTCCCGGCAGTATTTTTATTATTATTATTACTAAGAGAAACTTTTTATTATTTCTAATAATTCTATAAATAAATATTTAAAGAAAAAAAACTACTTCATTAGACACATTTATTGAACGTGTTATTTTCATCCTCTTTTTTTTTCACAAAAGATCCAATTGTCAGAATAAGACTTTTTAAAATAAATTGAAAAAATAAACAATAATGTCAACGTAATATTACATATAAAATTTAGGTATAAATACTATTCCTCTGAGTCAAGATCATGCAGCTTTTGCATAAAAAGCTCCATGGATATTTTCGTTTGAGCGCGCTTCTTTGCAGTTATCTTTTTAGCCTTCATCAGTCTTTTCTTTGACTTCACTTTGCTGCGAGTCGCGTGGTCTACAAACGTGAGAGATCTCTTTAGCTTCTTTTTGCTCATTACTTTATCATCGCCAGTTGGATCTTCAAATATAGTTTCAAGACTGGGATTCTTCAATTTCTTATTGCAATTTAGGTAGATCTTTTTTATCTGTTTCAGATCATTCTCCACTGTCAGTATTTTTTTGGGATCTATTATTTCAACTTCTGATTTTGCTACCTGCAGAGCTTCTGTCTGAACTGTAAGAGGACTCTGACCTCGCAAGGACCTTCTAAGATTTGGTTTGGCCACCATTGAAATACTACTCTGATCTTCTTGTGAAGTCTCTATTTCTTTCTCAGATTGTACAGTATCCTCAGGTTCCTCCTCTAGCATGATCTGCAGACAGCAGGGGTCAATGAATTTATGCAGACCAGACAGTCTTCTTTTGTTCCTCTTTGGTGAAATCTCAAGGCAACTCAGATTCCATTCAAGATCCATCCCTGTGGTTCTGCAAATATTTTCAATATTCAAATCTAATACAATTGACAACTAACAAATGTATGTCATTAGCTAGTGTAATCAACAATAGACAAAACTAGCAAAAATATGTCTCACCATAATTAACTTAAATCTATCCATATTCTTGTCCTTCCAATATGTATAAATCTTCATAAAGTCTAAAACATCGAATTTCAATGAAATTTTGCACATTCAAATTGAAACTTATTTAAAACAAACGGGCGATCATCCATAAACAACAAAAAAACAAGTACTCCAACTGTAAGTAACGAAAACAGACTAAAATTAACTAAAATTCTTCTCAATTCTTAAGACAGACAGGGATAACAACATAACGAATCAAAACAACTAACAGCTGCTAAGGCCCTCTCTCGGTAGACATAATTATATTGTCTACTCCCCACTTCCTCTTTAATTCATTTTAACCTATGAATTTCGTCCCGATTCTATTCTGTGCTAGTTAACTTTGGACTCATTTCGACTGGAATTCCTGTTGGAATAAACGTGAAGATGACTTCTTTGTATCTACGCAACGTGCCAAGGATTCTATCCCAGGCAAGTGCAAAGCAATATCAGTGTTTATATGTATGCCTATGTTTACATATTGGTTTACTGATGATGATATAATAACCATATGACTTTGATTTGTAGGCTGCCCAGGGCGCCAGGAATTTCCACAGCACTGCATCCAACAACAACACAACAGTAAATAAATATATTCATTCATTTACTATATAGAATGATTAACACCTATTGTATTCTAATGTGTGATCTGTTGTAGGGGGCCATTGAAAGGCCAGACACCCGTACCAAATGCACCTTGATACCTGGTGATGGTGTAGGACCAGAACTCCTGAATTCTGTTATTGAAGTGTTCAGGGCAGCCTCTGTGCCAGTTGACTTTGAGACCTATTTCTTCTCTGAAGTCAACCCTACCCTGAGCGCGCCCTTAAATGATGTAGTTGCTTCAATATCGCGCAACAGAGTGTGCTTGAAGGGAATCCTTGCTTCCCCTGACGCCAGTTACTCCGGAGAATTGCAGACCCTTAACATGAAGTTGAGGACATCTCTGGACCTGTACGCCAATGTGGTGCACGTGAAATCGCTGCCAGGTGTGAAGACCAGACATGAGAACATCGATTGCGTTATTATTCGCGAACAGACTGAGGGCGAGTATTCTGCTTTGGAGCACGAGAGCGTCACCGGCGTCGTGGAATGCCTGAAAATCGTGACGGCCAAGAAGTCCGAGCGCATCGCCAAATTTGCGTTCGACTACGCCACCAAGAACAACAGGAAGAAGGTGACTGCCGTTCACAAGGCAAACATCATGAAACTGGGAGACGGTTTGTTCCTGAGGAGCTGCGAAGAAGTTAGTAATATAGATAAATATGTTTATTGTGGTTTAAATATGATAACTGTTTTCATTTCATCTTGTTTATGCGTTGTTAGATCGCCAAGCTGTACCCAAAAATTGAATTTGAGAAGATGATTGTCGACAATTGTACCATGCAGATGGTTTCCAAACCTCAGCAGTTCGACGTTATGGTGATGCCGAATCTGTACGGAAATATCGTGGACAATATTGGATCGGGGCTGGTGGGTGGAGCCGGTGTTGTCTCTGGCGCCTCCTACTCCGCCGACACCGTCGTCTTTGAGCCTGTATAATTATATTATCAGATGATAGAAGGAAATTTATTAATGGATTATAAAATTTCAGGGTGCGAGGCATACCTTCTCGGAGGCCGTCGGAAAGAACGTCGCCAATCCCACCGCGATGTTGCTCTGCTCTGCTAAATTGCTGAATCACATCAACTTGGGCGCCTATGGCAGCATGATCAGGAACTCTGTTGATCAGGTACTGAAGGACGCCAAGGTGCGCACTAAGGATATTGGTGGCCAAGCTAGCACCCAAGAGTTCACCAGGGCAATCATCGCCAACCTGAAGCCAATCAATTGATGATACACGTTAATCTTCGTTCGTGTTTGTTGCTTCTAATCGAGTGCCCCAGTATTTTAATTTATTATTTATGTAAATAAACAGGACAAAGATAATTATAAAAGGTTTACCCAATCGACTAACGAAATAATTGTAGTTTTCATCGCCATTATTAGTCCTCATCTTCGTAATCGTCGTCGTCGTGCTTCTTCTTCTTTTTCTTGACTTCGGGCTTTTTCGCTTTCTCTCCAGGCAGCAACCTCGGTTCGGCAAGCTTTAAGATTCTCTTCGTCGGTCGGTATTTGAAGCAGATGGGGTTAACAACGAACGCGAATTCGCGCGGTTGGAGTTCTTCACGTTTTATAGCTACCGCCAACTTGATCACCCTCTTTGATGCTGAGCAGAAAACGAAACTTAATTAATACAAAAAGATGGGGCGTGTAGCTATAGTCGCCTGTATCACGAAAATCCGATACGACAAAGTTGGTTCGAACTCCAAAAAACCAAAAAAAAAATAGTGAGTAGAGATTTATATAAATTATTATTAATTGTTCTTGATGGCGTAGATTTATATCAATAATAAAGAGATTTATATTAATAATAAATGATATAAATCTCTTAATTAAAAAAAAATAAATTAACGCAAACAGGCAAAACGGTATACCTTTCGCCTTCAACGCTTTCCTGTTAACTCTGCCCAACCTCCTTGGTTTGCGGATCTTTTTCCAGCGACGAGGGATTGCGCTGAGCTCCTCTATTTTCGGTGAAGCAACGTACTCTTTCGCAGATTGCTTTATCTATATACGTATACGAAACATAGTGTATATGGTATCGATAATCAAGTAATTCTAAAGCTAACCTTGATGACATTCATCAGGTTGGTGGAATCTTGAGAGGGACGAATGTACAGTCTTCTGGTGAGCGGCGATGCAAGTTCGTCGAGTCTTGGCGTGGTGGAGGCGGACAATGCTTCTATCTTCACCTATTTTTTGGTTGCTATATAGTGAATATGTGCAGTATGTTGATAGACTTACGTGCTTATGTCTCGGTGGTTTCTTGTACATGAGTCTGGGCAAGGGCTTTGACAGAGCCTCGAATTTCGCAGCTAGCGTCGCTTCATCCGTTATGTTTTTCTGCTCAATCAAATTAAATGTAGATTGGGATTAACTAAAGAAAGAAATAATACTCACCGGCCTCCAACGGGGAGGAGGTTTAGGAACCGTTTTTGGCTTCGAATTATCGATGCACCACTGCTTCAGTTCCCTCAGAACTTCCCGCCTTGGCCTTGGCACGATGATGTCCTCCATCCTCAAGCGCCGAACGAACGTATGGAATAAAAACAGAAATGAAATGTGAAATGTTCACTGGAAATTTTGATCTGATTGACAACTAATGACCTTTTGTTTTCACTTCATTTGTTATGTATTATTCTTGGCAACGAATATGGTAAGTCTTCAAATAAATTAATGTTTATTTCGCTTAAGTTACAATGATGATAATATTGGTGTTTATTAACTAAGGATTGACTTGTTCATTCCACGGCCACGTATTTGGGAGTTATGATCCTCGGTGTGGCCAGCTGCTTCATCCTGGGTGTGGCCACGTACTTCAACGCTCCTTTCCTTGTCTGGAACGCGTACGGATTGCTCGTGTCCTCATACGACCTATGCATGGCCAATTCGGTGACCCTCGGCGACGCTGGAATCAATATATTTAAATGGTTGCATCTCGTTGTTGGACATCATTACCTGCTGCAGTCAAAGCTCCTTTCTTCACGTATCTCGGCTTGACAGGTTTATACTTCTTTCCTTTCTTGCCCTCCGCTAGTTTTTCAATGCGCGGAGTCGCTGTGTATTGGAGAGCTTTTCTTTTAACCCTAAAGAAAATATCATAGTTAGTTTTTCTGTAGGGTCTCCTCGGCTCTGCCATATCGGCGATCCTCTCCGATGGTTTATAACGCAGCGCGGAGTTCTTGACGCGGAAGAACTCGTTCATTTCATATATCCCGTCCACCGAGGCCCTCCAGAAGAGCCTCCTATGCGTCGGTATGGCCAATCGTTTGATGATGGGGGTCGCCTTGTACGTCTGGGTTCGTGCTTTCACCTAAATATTACTAATATTAACATCTTACTTTTATGAATTTGTTTTTAGTATTACCATGAAGGCTGTCACCAAAATCTGCATGGAATCCTGTGAAGGACTCTTCCGCATCAACCTTGGGGTGGGGACGCTGAGTTTCAATACGCGCGGCATCAGTTTCTTTAAGGGAGCTTTCTTTCCCCTCTGAAAATTAACTCAACGTTTGCTCAACCTACACGACACACTATAAAATACAACAATGTTTACCGAAACCGCCGGCTGTCTTGGGATTTCGCGCGGCTGCGAGTTCTCCTCGACCCACTTCATCATCTTGGCCGACATCCTCTTCTTGACCTTAGTCATTCTGACACCCTTTCTTCACAGCTGTTATTATCTCTCAATGATGATTGATGATTGGTCTATTGCTTGGTTTCCTATTGTTTAATCTTATTATTTTTTTATGTGTTTCTTTTTGGTAGTGTATTTCCAAAGTCCGCTTATTTTCTATCGATTGGTTTGGCCAGCTCCTGTATTCTTGCGGTGGCGACGTACTTGAGGGCACCGGGACTGATCGGAATGGGGAATTCTCTGTAATCCGTATCGGTGGAAGTCGCCCTAGGCTTTGGTACTGACAACTCCTTGACCCTGGGCGAAACTGAAAAGAAGTGTATGTGTGTGTGCGATCAGTTCAGTTTTGTCATTGGACTGGAAACGCACAACCAAAAAGAGCCCCTCTTTACGGCGCTTTCATTGGATGTGCAAAGTTAATGTGGTGATACACTGCGAATTTCGATGACAGATGCAAATATACACGGCTCGCTTTGATCTTTTGATCGATACTTACTAACTGCAATCAAGGCCATGGGATCCACGGTTCCCGGTTCGACGATCTCCTCTTTCATTGTGCGAAAACGTGACGGTTGGGCTAACTCCAATACCCTGAATGTCGGCTTGTACTTGAGCGCGTTCGGCTTCACTTTGCCGAGGTTGTTGATGTTCATCGAATCCTGTGAAGGGCTCACATACAACCATCTGGCCTTTGATAGCTTTAAAAGTCTTGGTTCCAACGTTCCCAACTCAGCATGCTTCCCTCTCTGCGAAATAATTATATAAAATTACTTTTAAATACTTTCAGTTAAGTTAACCCAATATGAGTTAAAAAATAACGATGCTAGCAATAATTTCATTCGATGCTTACGTTGATCTTCTCCGGTGGAAACAACTTCTTCGGCTGTGCTCGATTCGCGCACCATTCAAAGACCTCCTTGAGCTTCTCCTCCTTAGATTTCTTTGTCTTGGATTTACCAGGAGATTTGCTGGCGCCCCTCTTCTTATCCGGCTCCTTACTTTTAGAACGGCCCCTCGATTTTGCACGTTTCCTTATTTAGCAAAGAAAAAGAAAATAAGTAAAAACAAGATAAAATTGTAGTTATTAATTTAATTTATTAATAATTCGTCGAACAATTGCACACGAAAACACCTACTTATAAGCTTTCTTAGCCCTTTTGTACTCGTAATACGGGGAATTGTAGGAGACCTTGCCCCGCTTGTCCATCCTCTGCTCGAACTTCTTCCCTAAGCTCTCCTTGAAGATCTTTTTCTGCACTGAGTAGAACCTGCGTATGGATATATATTATTTAGATGATGCCTTCGATGATTGGATTATGATTTGCCTTGGCGGAAAGCTGGCCAGCTCGTTCAGACGTCGCGTAACCGTTTTCTCGTCCTCGATCTTCGGCTGCGACTTCTTCACGCTCACCTTGGACGACTTCTCTTTCAGAAAAGTGTCTTTCTCCTGCGGCGACATCTTGAACATCTCCACCTCTTCGGTGTGACCCTTAGGCACTGCCAACATATCAATGCGCCAGTTGTGCCTGAATCTCTTTTCTTTCAGCCGAGCTCGCGCCTTGTCGCCCTTCTCATCCACCACCTTCTCCTCTGGCTCCGCCATCGCCAAGCGTTCTTTTTTTGATATCTTTTTCTGAAATGAAATATACGAATAATTTTGTCCGAACGTAAAATTTTGATTTATGTATGTCAGTGATTTTGAACTACAGACCACTTGATCCTTTAACGATTTAATTGTTAATCTTAATATGTTATATAAGGTGTCCCAGCAAGACCCCAAAATCTAAATTTTAAATAAAACACTTTTTTTTTTGAAAATACCAAAATATTGATATCGCAAGGTTTATATTTCTCCGGTCTTTAAAAAAATCTTCAGTATACATATACAAATTTATATATCAACAAAAAATTTCTATTTATTATTTAATTTTATATTTAAGTATTTCAAATTTGTTGTCTTTGTATTGTTTAATAATCTGATATAGTAAAACCTTTTTTTTTGTGGCACAAAAATAGGTTCTATTGTATTTGTAACTAACGCTAAGTTTCACTTTTCTCATACTTTCTGCTATAATTAAATGTAATTGTCCTTGGAAAGACAATTCATTTGAACTTTATTAACATCTCCTATATTAGTAAACCATAAAGTATAAGGTTTATCCAGCAGTTTAAAATTTAAAATCTTCTTGGTTTCATTGATTTTCTAAAGGTTTCCTTCTACATATTATCCGTATTCATGGCTGTTAGTTATAGTTGAAGAGAACTGATAGTACTTTTTTTTCATATTCGTGTAGATAGTTTTGCAGAAAGTTATTTGTAATTGGAGATTTTTTATATAATTATGCAATTACCTAAAATTGTATCTTCTATAACAGAGTTTCTCAACCCAAAATTTGCTGTGAGAAAAATAATTTCCGAATCTTAGCTGTAACAATCGTCTTCTTCGAATTCGTCTTTCCTTCGTTTTCTTAAAATTAACATAGCTGAATAAAAACCCAGATCATAGAACAGTTGCTGATGGTACGCAGGAAACTACCATCAAAATTCCTGCATAACGACTGTGTCGTTATACTAATTACTAAATTAAGCGAATTTTTTACATTTACTACAAAATTATCGAGAAAATGAGAAAAAAATAAAAGTTATTTTCAAAAAAATATTGTTATTATATTTCCTCAACCGTTATAACATTTTATTGGAATTAATATTGAGTGAATGTTGTTCGAAATATACATTTACCAACGAAATTATTTTCCAACTTGACTAATTGTTATACGAGGGATACCTGAATTAATTAATAACAGTGGCATCTTGTAATATAATACAAAATACAAAGTTCATAAAAGATTTCCATGCTAATAGATGAAATAAATCAAATGTGCTAAGTGGGGGAGAAAAGATAGAGAGCGAGGGACAGGTGAAAGTACTCTTCTGCACTTGAGCACTTGGACTTGAACGTGGCGAGGCTGAGATTTGTGTGTCGTAAGTGCGGTCAACTTAAGTCCATCGTCAGCAGAACCAACAAAAACAGCAATTAGAAACCGATTGCATTCGAAATACGACACGCGACGTTTGCTTCCAGTTCTACGATTGTATGGAAAACACGTAAGTACAGTTTACCTCAATTCAAATTGTCCTCGAAACATCAATTCCCCATTAGAAAATCGCATGTACAGCAAACGACGAAACGCCTTAACTCATTTAAACCATTACCGAAAGCCCCCAATTAATGCATTAATTAAATTTGTACACGTACTAAAAAAGTTATAATCAACGTTGAGGAAAAAGCCGAATCGCAAACTTCTTAATTATTTGTTTATTATTTGCACCTAATAGCAAACGTTTAAAATGTATTAAAAATAACACACATTTATTATTCTATTAATCGACACTCTCTATTTACTTGAAAAATTATGTGGAAATATTGAATTCTAACTGGGAAAATTTTCGGAATTTTCCTGACTTACATTACATTTTTTTTCTTCAAACAGACGCATCAGAGTTAATATTAAACGTTGTTTACTTTTTGTGTTTGTCGGCCTTGTGACGTCATTTTTAGCACGTTGAAGAGGTGAAGTGGACAAGAAAATAAAATGATTTATAACGAAACTGCAATTTTTGTAATTGCTATTTTTTAATGGTCGGAAAGACGCAAACAAATTAATTAAAAACATTTAGAAATCATGAAATCAATTCTAAGTATCGATGAACATTTTCCTGTCAGCAATTTAATTTATTGAGTCATTAGCTAATTTTATTTGATTTCCTAGAAACGTTTTCATGTCTCTATGTAAATGACTGTCACCAACAATCATATTAGTTTATTTTTATGAAAATACACTGAATAGAATCATTTAAAAGAGTCTTCATAGGAGGAATAGAATTTGACTCTAATCTTTTAGAACCAAAGTGTTGATATAATTTTGCTTTCGGAACTTTCGCTTGAACTATTTACTGGACACAATTTCATCCTAACTTTCCTTAAAAAAAACTTACGAACAGTTAGAACTAATATTTTTTCATGAACTTCAAACTATAATTAATTTCTATTTCATATCTATGATAAAAATTTAATTATTGAAAGTATTTTCAATTTGATTTTGCAATGTACATACAAAAAAGTTAATAATCAGATGGATATTGAAGAATCTTCAAACAAAGTTCCTAAAATTTATTTTTTAAATAAAATTTTCGACGTGTTTTGTATTAGATTAATTTCAATTAGTAGATTTAAATATTTTTCACTAAATTATTAAATTTCAGAAGTTGTAACAAATAGTACATACGCTGATTTCCATCAAACAAGCATAACATTTGAAAAAGAGTCGATTTGACGGAAAGATTGTAAGGAACTTCAGATATCGGATTTATTAATTAAAAGACAAAGTAACTAGTGACTCTAATAAAAGACAGATCTGTTTTCTCAGATAAATAATGCGTATTTATTGAAGTCATATTGAAAAATATTACTCACTTAATATATATAGTTTTCAGTTAAAAATCAATTGATCATTAATTAATCATTAAGTAGAAGTACGCAGAGATAAGTAATTAAATCAAATCGTGGTGCCGCTATATCAACTATTTAAATGCCATTCGTTCTGTTATATTCGATGCGGAGGATGTGCATCTGGTTTGGTGTCAAAGACCTCTCTCTGCGATTCTCGCTCTTCATTTACCTCCACTTCTACAAATAATATTTTAACGCGTTTGATACAATGCGGTATACCGGTTTGCGTTTTCTTGCTGCTCCCTTTGCATCTTCCGTTGCTCGAACTAAAAGACCGTGTCTTGACTGGTGGTAGGATGAATGTTCTTGGTCTCGATCTGTGCACTTGTCTGCTGCTCGCCGCAAGTCTGATTGTCGTCGGCGCCGTCGCCCTCGTTTTCCTGCTGAAGCTATACGCGTCCCGCACCTGTGGATATTTTAAAGATAAGAAAAGGATGGACGGAAAGGTGATCCTCATCACCGGCGCCAACGGAGGCATCGGCAAAGAGACGGCCAGGGAGTTGGCAGCCAGAGGAGCCAAAGTAATCATGGCCTGCAGGAACGTAGACACCGGCAACGAGGCCAAAGGTAATGAACAACGATAATAAATAACATCACCAATGAATATTTTTATTTTTTTGGACAGACGACATTGTGAAATCCACGGGAAATAATAACATTATCGTGAAAAAATTGGATTTATCATCGCAGAAATCGATCAGGGAGTTTGCAGCTGATCTCATCAAGACTGAGCCGAAGCTCAACGTCCTGGTGCATAATGCTGGTACCGCCGAGAAGAAGACACAAGTCACCGAGGATGGCATCGAACTCACGATGGCAACCAACCATTACGGACCGTTTCTGCTCACCCACCTGTTAATTGGTTCGTGCATTTGCGAAACGCGTTAAAACGGAAATCTTAATAAACAAACTGCATTTTCAGATCTGCTGAAGAAATCTGGACCGAGTAGAATCGTCGTTGTTGCTTCAGAGTTGTACAGATTTTCGACACTGAACTTGAACAAATTGAACCCCGTCGATGCGTACGTGCCTCTCTACTTGTACTACGTGTCCAAGTACGCCAACATCTGTTTCACATTGGAGCTGGCCAGGAAATTGGAAGGCACCAATATCACCGCAAATTGTCTGCATCCCGGCATGGTGGATTCGGGCATCTGGAGGAACGTTCCATTCCCGCTGAACATCCCCACAAAACTGATAGTGAAGGGAATGTTCAAAACGCCGGCTCAGGGTTGCCAAACGAGCGTCTTTCTCGCCGTCTCTGATGAGGTGGAAGGCGTCAGCGGCAAGTACTTCATGGACTGCAAGGAGCGCGGCCTCTCGTCCGGCGCCACGGAGGTCAGCAAAGCTAGGAAACTGTGGGAGTTCTCCGAGAAGTTGGCTAATTTAAAAGAAACCGATCCGAAAATATAAAATTGATCGTATTTATTTAATAATTTTTAGTTTTTTTATTTGACACATGTAACGACAGAATTGAAATAAAATGAAACTTAATCCAATCGTTCGTCGCTTCTCAACTTGACCAGTCTCTCGGTTTCCAACCAAATTTTATCACGGAATTTCTTGCTCCAAAATAACGGAGGTATGGGATACGATTTGCAGTCCATAAAGTATTCACCAGTTGTGTTTCGAAGCTTATACGAGGTGGCCAAATGTAGGGTCGTTTGAGCTGCTTGGTGATTGCTCTATAAAAATCACATTATATATATTTCTATTAATTTAATATTTATGAAAAACTTAAGTTCTTGAAAAAATAAAATATCATTAATGTAAAACTTGCAAATAATTAGTTAACTCATTATAGTCGGGAAAATAACTTTAAGCAATCTAATTTCATATGTAATTTTTACATTAGATTAATATTTTTAAGAATGTTGCAAGCTTTTGTTCTTTCATCTTGTACACTTTAGATCAGTAAAAATATATTCGCGGACCCCTAAAATATTAAAATATTTATAGTGGATTTATTTACATTATATAGTAACAAAAAAATTTGATATGCAATAATAATTCATAAATCAAAAAACAGAATTTAACATAATATTAATTATGAATCAACGAGTAATATTTAATTTAAAATAGCGAAGAGACAAATGTGCCAAATTAATGAGACTTCTATAGTTTAGTACAAATCACTAATTTGTCTATTCGCACTTTAATTGCGTTTCTCAAGTCTATACGCAAGCAATGATTTATTCTAGTAGTTCCCAACTCTACTGTGCCATACCCCACCAAAGCCTTTCTAAAATTCTTATGTCCTCTATGTGATATATACATACATATGGTTAAACTCGAGATGTATCCAATTTCGAATTGCATGTTAAGGCATTGTATCATGGTGGGGCGAAAAACCCTTTCGCACAGATATGCAGAACAGGTGCTGATATTCCATCCGAATACGTATTCAAAATTGTACCAAACATTTTTTCTTGAAAAGTGAATTCAAACTTAAATCCTTTGTCAATTTAAGCAGAGTGTCATTGTGAGTTGGTCATAAATTGGTATTATCCTTGTTATTATAAGGATGTCGAATCCACGTCAAGTTTATTTGATTTTTGAAGATGACATTGAATTAAATAATTTGTATGTTTATTATCAAATTTATAATTATTTGAAATTATTTGATAATAATTTGGAAACATTTCTAGTGGATCATAATTTTTCGTTTTCATTCAAATAGATTTCAATTTGTTACTTAGTACTATCTTATATTTGATACATCATAAGAAGAGTTTACCTTCAAAATGAATAGAGAGATGAGTTTGAAAATGCCTTTGAAGAATTTGGACTGAAGCCAGTTGTCGTAAATCCCTGTATTTGTGCCTCCAGGATGCAAAGAATTCACGCTTATACCGAATCTTTTCCATCTTCGAGCGAACTCCGTGCTCGCCATCGTGATGCACGCTTTACTATTATAATATACAATGTACTCTTTCAACGTGGATCTCTTAAACGTGGAAGTTCTGTACGGATTGTTGAGGTCCTCCATATCCATAGTGGAAAAATACGCGGCGATCGAACTGACGAGCACTACACGCGCTGATCCAGACTTTTTCAGCAGATCTGAAAATCAACAATTAATATACCCGTACACCACTTGTATTTTATTTACCAGTGAGCAGGTGCAGCAGAAGGAAAGGTCCGAAGTAGTTGATCTGCATGACCAGCTGCAGTCCGTCCTTCGTGAAGATGTTGCCATTGCTTGAAAGAATTCCGGAGTTGTTGATGAAGATGTCCAGTTTCTTTTCCTCCTCCATCAACTCTTGGGCAAAACGCCTCACCGAATCCAGTGAAGAGTAGTCCAAGTATTTCAGCACAACATTTCCGTTATTCGTATATCTTGTAATATTGTCAGCTAATTTCTGAGTATTATTTCTGCTTGCTATAATAATCCTGCATCCTCTCGAAGCCAATCCCAAAACGGTTTCATAACCAATTCCTAAATTAGTTAACTGCAACTAATCATCCCATCAAATGTTTCCTCATTTACCTGCATTTCCGCCAGTTATCAAAACGGTTTTTCCGACGAGGCATGTGTTGCTGCGGCATACTCCGTGCGATAAGTTGATAAGCGTTTTGATGACGAAGACAATCACAAGACATGCAACTATATCGAACAGCATTGTTAATAGTTATGAAAACATTTTGAACGGTTTTAGAAGTGCCATTCCTGTTAATGGAATAACCATGTCGCATTTTTAATTATAGTCATTTAATTTGATATCAATAATAAATGTACACAGGGTGGTCAAAATAAACATTCATTTCATCCGTCATAAATATAAAAATAATAAATATTTTTATTTAGTATTTGTTTTTATTTAATACTAAATATTACCATTTTGTACGTTATATTAATATTGTTATAAACAAAGATCGAATCATAATTGAAAACACGATTGGCTACTAGGCATGTCGTTTTAATAATAACATAATTCTATTATAACTGGATAATAAATGTGTAAAGCCATGACACAAATAATTATATTTTTTTTAAGATTCTTATAAATAAAATGGATAATTGAGCGTAAAGATATCTCCTCAATAGATATGAGACAACATTCATTTTATTGATCTGACAGCTGCTATTGCAAATTGTACTCTCATGTTTAATAACTGAAATAGATATAAGTAATGTTGTGTCACGGGATTAATAATCTCTGGATACTGTGGATTATCTCGTAGCTATGTAAAATTGGCTTCTAATTATGAATTGCATTACTTTTTAATAATAACATGGATAATAAATGTTTAAAGCCATTACACAAACAACTATATTTATTTAAAGATTCTTACAAAACCGTCAATAAAGTAGATAATTGAGCGTAAATATATCTCCTCAGTTGATCTGAGACAACTGTTAGTATTATGTTCATGACAAGTTTCATTTCATTAATCTGATAGCTGCAATTGCATATTGAGAGTACAATGTTTAATAACTGAAATAGATATATGTATTGTTGTATAAAAAAGTTTTATCAGTTATTTAATCATTATTTTTTTAGTTGATCAAGGCATTAAAAGATGTAGAGCAGGCGCGATCCGTCCAAGGATACGGTGAAACAATGCAATCCAAAGCTTGAACAAGTTGCCAGAATTAAAATAAAATATACAATTAGCGACAGTGATGCAGAAAACGATTGACAGTGTAATTGAATCACACAAGCAGATATTCTGAACTTAAATTTTATCGTAAAGAAGAAGGATGAAATTGCGAGTAAATTTCAATAAATCGAGTTCAACCGAAACTTTGGACGTTTATCCAATTATTTAGATATAAAGTTACAAATTAGTCTGAAACGTTTGTCTTACATGAATCAATTTAAACAATATTTGGATGGAAAAAGTGATACGTTCTTGAGCTTAAAACATTCTTCGACTCTGGATGTTCATGAACAAAAAAAGTTTTAATTTGGAGGATGTCGTGGAGACTGCAAACTATTAAAAATATATCTGAGTATTTTTTTATAAGGATATGGCTGATCTGGTGGAGAACATCAAATATTTCCGTCTGATGAGCCCTATGATCGAATGAATTAAATTTGTTATGCTTCAACAGTTTAAAAGGATAAATAATTTGCTTTGCTTGCACCTATTTTTTTTTACTTATATATGTATACATTTTTTTTATTAATACAAATAATATTATTATTTTAATAGTCAACTGATACAAAAGGGCTATTGACCATAGGTCTTTCTGTCCCAATTTTAATATTAAACATAATGTTTACTTTTAAATCTGAACTTATGGAAGATTTTTTACTTTTTCAAAACAAACTGACTCCTATCACAGACTCCAGTGCAGTGGCGGATAGTTGGGGCCTCTAGACGAATTATTTTTCGGGCCTCCCAAAAATACTAAAAATAATAATCTATTTTAAATACTGTAGGGCAGGAGTTCCCAAACCTTTGCCCGCGGGCACCATGGCGCCCGCCGACCGTTTTACGTGCGCCCGCCGCTGTGCGGTCAAATATTATTTGTATTATTGACTATGTCCAACTATAAATTTACTTTAAAAAAATAATTGGTGCCCACCGCCAGACCGGAATTCTAGAATGTTCTCTTGGGTGCAAAAAGGTTGGGGACCCCTGCTGTAGGGAAATGTCTTCGTTCGGTCACAAATGAAGAAGAAGACGCAGAAATGAGAAATTTTAACATTACCTTAAATCAACTCAAGGACTATTTTTTTCTAGCAGTTGTTTAAAGTGATTAAAATTGTTGAACACCATGCAGCAAAAAGAGTTCGCACATGACGCAAAATGCATCTGTAAAAATTGTCTATGTTTGGTAATAATTAACAAAGAAATCTTCAATCAACAAAAAAATGTAAAAATTACAAATATTGGATGCAAATCTTAGCGTTCTCTAATTTTTTTAGTTTGCTTAAAAGAAATTTACTAGTTTTTGAAAATATTGAAAATAAAATATCGGTAATTATTTTTTTTAATTTAGTTACGTGAAATCAAACTTTGTACACTTATAATTATCGAAAGATTGAGTAGCATCTATTCGATCTGTTTTAATTGTGCCACGAACATGTTTGTCTATGAGTTGATTCTCATAATAATTCTAGTGAAGATATGCTTCAAACTGACGAACGGTATCTGTAAGAGCAATGCAAGTCTCGTCGGTAAAACTGCATTAGTCACCGGCGGAAATTCAGGTAAATCAATACATTCAATATGCTTATATTTAATAACACGTCTCTTTAAATACTTCAAGGCATTGGATATCATACTGCGCTGGGTTTAGCATCGAGAGGATGCAGAGTTATAATAGCTAGCAGAAGTTGCAGCGTGGATGTTAAGAATAATATAATTCAACATACGAACAATCCGAATGTGGTGATTAAAAACTTCGATTTGGGTTCACTAGCGTCGATCCGGCGTTTTGCTCAACAACTGAACGAGGAAGAAGAAAAAATCGACATCTTGATTAACAATTCGGGCTCTGGCGGTTTCGGCAATAAATTCACCGAGGATGGCCTTCATCTAGGCATGCAGGTCAACCACTTTGGACCATTCCTATTGACGCATCTACTCATAGGTGATTGAGGTACCATTTGCTCTTTGAATCATAATTTTAATTTGCCACATCCGCAGGTTTGCTGAAAAAGTCCGGGTCCGCGAGTATCATCTTTGTTAGTTCCTACTTGAGTTTCTTCAACAACCTGAGCCTGGAGAATCTAAACAACCCGTATTGTTCCGAAGATGAAAGTCTGATCAGCGGTACGTGCGACGCAATGACATACTGCAACAGCAAAGTGTGCAACATCATCATGGCCAATGAATTTGCTGAAAGACTCTCCAAATTTGGAATAGACGTGAACTCACTGAATCCCGGCAACGTCCGCACCCCAATCTTTTTGATATTTTTACAGCAGCATTGTTTACAGTACTTGATCAAGCCATTCTACGATACCTTCGGATTCTTTCTTAAAGTAATATATACATACGACAATGTTTAATTATTCAACAGAATTGGATACAATTACACTGTATGTTTGATTGTTGCAGACGCCGTTCGAAGGGGCCCAAACCACCTTGCATCTCGCCATCTCCAACAAGCTTAAAGGCACCACTGGCAAACACTACTGGGATTGCGTACAGTTCCCGATCATACCGAGTATTATCAAAGATAAGCAGATTTGTTCTAAAATTTGGACAAAGAGTCAGGAATTAGTAAGACTCGCGAGGAAAGAAGAAATCTAGATTTAAGAAAAAATAATTATTTAATTAAATCTGCAATGCGCTGTTTCCTGTTTGTGACTAAATCCAAATTGATACTCAAGTATTAATTCATTATGGCATATGATCTTTTGAATACTATGGAACGCGTAGGTAGCTAGCTTAAGGGCCTGCCTGAGCAGACACATTCTGGTTTTATTTCGGGTTATAAGCATCATAGAGTATTTGAAAATTTTGGAGATCTTAAGGAAATAGTTTATCTGTAAAATACTACTGTAAAATGTATGTTAAATGGTTAATACTTTTTTGTGGTAGCTTTTTGTCATTTTCAGAACGTATAAAACGAAGCTTCTTATCTACAAATTTATTTGTTGCAATTGTTTACGAAAATTCCTTTTTCGGAAATTCTCTGCTTAATTGAGGACGACATTTGGGCTTACTATATTTTTTAAGCTTCCTACTCAACCCCAAAAGGTGTCAGCTTATGTCCCCCTCAGTTAATGGACTGCCCTAATTTGCACAAGTTATTAATAGGATTTTAGCATTTACCAAGATCTTTTTCAATAAAAATAAGACTCTAAATATGAATTGGCACTTATACTAGTTTATTCATTGGGCATTTTATGAACATTCAACGTAATAAGTCAAAAATTGTAAAAAAACGAAACAGCATATAAGAAAAACTAAAATTACAAAAATATTGAAATTACTCACACTCATATTGAAAATATTGGTGACTCACAACCAAATATATCTTTAATTTTGTTGGATTTTTTATTTGTTGTACCGCGAAACGGTAATAAGAATAAGCACCATCTATCACGAATGCAACTAAATTATTTTAACATTTTTTATGTTTTTATCATTTAAGGTATAAAACGGCCGTTTAAGGTATAAAACGGCCGTGGCAAAAATGATAAAAACATAAAAAATGTTAAAATAATTTAGTTGCATTCGTGATAGATGGTGCTTATTCTATTATTATGGTGCTAAATAACTACTCTCTCTATAAAAATAATTGTCATTTGAGACAAACAAGTTGTTTGACATTTGAAACATTGATTAAAATATTGTTTTATTGTCATGACAACCCATGACAATAAAACTGATCTGACAGCTTAACTGCAATTTATTTTTGTACTTCCGTATTTTATATGAAAGTTTTAAACAATAGATTTTCCATAAATGTGCACCATTTTATATAGAAATTTATGAAAGGCTGTAGCCTGCCCATATCAGTCTTCTATAAATCAATAAACATATAGATCAGCGGTCCCAAAACTTTTTCTGTTTGCTATGCCCTTAATGTATCAGAATTTATCGCGGTGCACAGTTTGGAAACCGCTAATATAGAACATTATAAAAAAAGGAAATTAAATTAGAAATATAAATATTTTAATTATTTTTGTTTGATATATTGATAAAAATGACTGTTGAGTCCAAAATTTTTCCAAGTCCTGCGTTATACCATGATACAATTATTATTGTTTATTATTCCACAATTTATTGAAATTAGTCAATTAATATTTTTTTTTATAAAATCTAGATTTTCTCTTCGGGCGTGAGTTTCACCAATTCCTCACTTTTCGTCCAGATTTTTGAAGAAATCTGCTTATCCTTGACAACGCCCGGTAGGAACGGGAACTGTACGCAATCCCAGTAGTGTTTGCCGGTGGTGCCCTTAAGCTTATTGGAGATGGCGAGACGCAAAGTGGTTTGGGCTCCTTCGAACGGCGTCTGCGATAATCAAACGTGCAGTATACCTGAATAGAATATTGTCGTATAATTACCTTAAAGAAAAAGCCGAGGGTGGCGTAGAATGCCTTGATGAAAGACTTCGAATGATGAGGATTGAAGGCGAGTGAGAAGATTTGAGTGTGAACGTTGCCGGGATGAAGCGAGTTCACGTCGATTCCGAACTTGGAGAGTCTTTCCGCGAATCCATTGGCCACGATGATGTTGCACGCTTTGCTGTTGGAGTACGTCAAGGCGTCGCTCTTGCTGCTGGTCAAACTTTGATCTTTGGAACAGTACGGGTTGTTCAGATTTTCAAGACTCAGATTGTTGAAGAAACTCAAGTAGGAACTGTGGAAGATGACTCGGGCGGACTCGGACTTTTTCAGCAAACCTGCAGATGAGACAAATTAACATTATGATTCAAAGAGCATATAGTGCCTCAATCACCGATTAGTAGATGCGTCAATAGGAATGGCCCAAAGTGGTTGATCTGCATGCCAAGATGAAGGCCATCCTCGGTGAATTTGTTGCCGAAACCGCTTGAGCCCGAATTGTTAATCAGGATGTCGATCTTCTCTTCCTCCTCGTTCAATTCTTGAGCAAAGCGCCGGATCGACGCCAGCGAACCCAAATCAAAGTTTTTGATCACCACATTCGGATTGTTTGTATGTTGAATTATCTGATTCTTAACATCCTCGCTGCAACTTCTGCTAGCTATTATAACTCTGCATCCTCTCGCTGCTAAACCCAGCGCCGTATGATATCCAATGCCTTGAAGTATTTAAAGACACGTGTTATTAAATAGTAGCATATCGGATGTATCCATTTACCTGAATTGCCGCCAGTGACTAAAGCAGTTTTACCGATGAGACTCGCATTGCTTTTGCATATACCATTGGTCAGTTTGAAGCATATCTTCACCAGAATTATTATGAGAATCAACTCGTAGAAAAACATGTTCGTTGTATATGCAATTGATACGAATTGAGGAGGTTCTTACTCTGCTATTGATAAAACGAACTTGAGATAAACATTTTTTTATTAGACGATAAGCATTCATCAGACCCACTTTTTAAGTGTATCAATCATGCAAATCAAATAATTGTATTGTATTTTACGCTTGGACGTATGATTTATACTCCATATTTCTTTATAGATTTCTTCCACCACTTGATTATTTTCACCAAATATGGAAAATTTCAGAATCACATTTTGACTGATGCGCGAACTTTATCCAGTTTGAAGCATATTTTCACCAGAATTATTATAAAAATTTCGTGCTACTGATAAAACGAAGTTTATCTTAAACTATTTTTAAAACAAGTTTTATTAGACGATAAGTATTTATAAGAATCGTTTTGTATTAATTCATTCATTGAGTTAATTAAATTTAATTTGTGTCATACAAAACTTGTATATTAACTATGAACTGCGTACTATTAACTTTTCTTGTTACACTAACTGTTGACAGCTCGAAAAACTATTGTTCTATCCCGCATACTGATGTAGAAACGGTATGTCGCAAATTTTCGTTCCATATTTCTTTAGTTGAGTATTTTCACCAAATATGGGAAATTTCTAGATGCACATTTTGGCTAATGCGCGAACTTGTCCTTGTTTTAGCAACTATAAGTGCAAAAAAAAACGAAAATACCGATATTATAATCAAAATATAAATAAAATCGCTCAACTCCACTTTCCTTGGGCTCCAGAGTAAAATTCTCGTTTATATTTGAACTGCCCTCGTATAATAAATTACAAAAATCCCGACAACCATAAATCCCGTCAATATCTATGCAATAAGATTTCGTAAATACATAGTTTGTTTTTTTTTTCTCTATTAACAATAACAATTATAATAATTAGACACAACAAACTCTCATTTTCAAAGAGTTTCAAGTCATAAATATTATAGTAGATGGTGAATACGATCTGAGAGGAATTTCAAAATAAATAAAACTTTAATTTATATATTATATAAGTGGTTCTTGAAATTTTTGAGTTCGAGTTGTCTATTGGAGGTCTATAAAATAATAAGCAACTTTTTATTTGATGAGTGATCAAAAAAAAAATATTTTCAATGGGATCTATATAGAATAAAAATTAATGCAGAAGTAATTGTGTGTGAAGAAAGTTAATATTTTCTGGTCAGCAACGAGTTTTTTTTGTTGAGAAACACTGCAATAAATTATAGTTGCTTATTATTATAGTTAAAATTCTGTTATAAAGTGTTCTTGCAACAAAAAAAAATAGAGAAGTTGTGTCGCATTGCGTAAATTCAAAATACTTCTAACGCAACAAAATGTACGAAGGTTACTGCAATCGTGTGCGCTAGTACATAATAATTACTCGAAGGATTTTTAACGAGTGGACTAGATAAACATTATTATTTACTGCACGAAGTAAATTGTTGTGTTTTTATATATTTTTACATGATACATTTCTATGTTAATGACAATGAATTTATGCTTGGGACATTACGTAGCCGTTCTCCGGGATCATCTCCTCGCTCCGTAGCTTCACCATCTCTTCGCTTCGCGTCCACAACTTCTTGCCCAAAGTGTCGTCTAGATGGCTCGGATAAAATTTTGTAATCTTAGCGTTCTCGAACCACATGCCGGTAACGTCATTCAGGTCATCTGAGAGGGCGCAGTATATGGAGGTCTGCGCGCCCTGATGCGGCGTCTGCAAAACAAATCGGAATTTAGTAATTGTGATTTGTTTAATTGGGCTTTAATTAATTAATAATACTTTGAAAATGAAACTTATGATGAAGATCAGGAACGGCTTGTACCAATTTGGCACGTTCCTCCATATATCGGTCATGATGCTGCCAGGATGCAAAGCGTTGCAGGTCACCCTCGTACCGCGCAACCTTCTCGCCAACTCTCTGGTAAACAGCACTTCGCACTGTTTCGACGTATAGTACATAGTCAGCTCAGATTTCGTCATGTTCCCAGAAAACGGGTATTCATTGAAGTGCTCCAGGTCCAGCTGCCCGTAGTACGAGAGCAACGAGGACACGTTAACGACGCGCGCGTTCTCCGCCTTCAGCAGCTTTCCTTTAAAAAAATTAATTTTGACTGCATTTTGAAGGGAATTAGAGCTAGGGATGTACCTATAAGGAGATGTGTTAGCAGAAATGGGGCAAAGTAATTGATTTGCATTTGTATCATTATGCCGTCCTTGGTCTTCTTGTTGCCAGTTCCCACCGCGCCCGCATTATTCACCAAGATGTCGAGCTTCTCCTCGGTTCTATTGAACTCCTCGCAGAAAGCGCGCACCGAATCCAAAGAGGCAAAATTCACCAGTCTCACGTGCACGTTTTTATTACCCGTCGCCTCGATAATCTTTTTCTGCGCCTCGTTTGCCTTTTCTTCATTCCTGCAGGCCAGAATCACCCTGCCACCCCGCATCGCAAAATCCAGAGCAGTGTAATAGCCGATTCCTAATAAGGATGCAAAATTTATTATCAAATCAAAATCATATGCAAACCAAAAAAAAATCCTACAAACCCGTATTGGAGCCGGTAACTATGCAAGTTTTCCCTAAAAGACATTTCATGCAATTCGGCCAACGCGTGTAAGTCAGATACAGTCTCGTCACAACTAAGCCCACCGCCAAAATCAAGCACACATACACAAAAATCATCATATCACCCCCTTCAAAAATCAACTCTAAACAAATGAATGCACCTTCAACAAGCTCGGTTATATATGAAATGAGCGCGCCTCGCAAAGTCGATAAGAATTTTGGCGATAGTAAACATTCAGCAATGCTCATGCACCATTCAAGATGAAATAACACTGTTGAAATATTAAGTTGTTTATTAATGGCAAGAGACACAGATTCTCTGTACGCACTCGTTGAAATTCAAAAGTACTCTGAATTGCTCGAAATCCTTTTCTCGATTGTCAGTCTTTTTATCTCTCCTTCCAAATCCGCGATGCGTTGATCTTTAATGCTCACCAGTTTTTCCCAATGATCCAACTGTAATATATAAACAAAATTATTTATTTAAAAAACTTCCGTTCAATTAAAAGATTTATATATAAAAGTTCAATTAAAAAACAAGAATTCCCTGTTTACAAGTAAATTAGAATATTTTTATACGCGGACTGAATTTACGTGGAAAGGAAATATAAAAAAAAACAAGCGAATTTTTTTTATTAATAATGAAAATGAAGTAGAACTTCTAAATATTCCAAGCGATGAATGAGTTTGTGACAATAAAAAATAAGGTTGTTTGTAAATAGCGATAGTGACACCAAATAAAATTTATTCTTGTTTTCTGAAATATTAACATTATTTTATTCAATAAATATGTATTTTCAAAACTTATATTAACTTTTATTTTTATTTTTTTGTACTTACAGACTTTACGTGATTTTCATTAGCGTAAAAAAATCCACGTAAATTCAGGTACGCTTGTAATTATATATCATTTATTTTCAATTTAGGGTTAAACGAATAAAATATAAGTTATGTAACGAAAAAAGAATACAGTTGATTTTATGCAGTTCCTTTAGCATTTGTTTCATTAGAAAAATAAATAATTGTGAAGTCTACATTGAAAAGTATTTGTAAGTAAGTGTGTTGTATACTTTAATTTATTTTTTAAAACTTATGCAGTGTAATACGGAATTTAACATATATAAAAGTAAAAACCATGATAAAGTGTGGTAAGATAAGTATATTTTAAATTTTTAAAATTCCCCCGACTTACGAACAACCCTTTGGAACGGAACTAGTTCGTAAGTCGAGGGAAGTAAGATAATATATTTTTCGACTTACGAACAACCCTTTGGAACGGAACTAGTTTATAATACCTGTTTAGATATTTTGAAATTTTTAAAATTCCCCCGACTTACGAACAACCCTTTGGAACGGAACTAGTTCGTAAGTCGAGGGGAATTTGAGTCAATTTTTTTCAAAACCGTGAGATCAAAACTTGAGTTTCCATTAAATGGTTTTATATTATTATCAATTCCATACTTTCTGACAGATTTGTTTTATTACTTGTAGATAAAGGTTTTAGTCGTTTACGAACAATTTTTTCATATAACTTTACAACTTTCGCTTGAAATACGAGCTTACCGTCATAATTATTTATTTCTCTACAATTTTACAAATTCAAAACTTTACTAGTTATTAATTTTACTGCGCAATTAATTGAAAAATAGGTTAAATAAATATTCATGTTTTCCGAAAATTAGTTGCTAATGTGGAAATCTTCGTTTGCAAAAAATGGTTACATTATTTTCTTTTCAAAGTGATAATGTCCTAATAAAACATATAGTTATGTTGAGATAAATTGAGATTAAGTTAACTAATACAATGCTCCCCAACCTTTTTATCGACGCGGACCGGTCACCGTTTAAAAATTTTACCGCGGCCTGCTGAGGGAACGACGTGATTTAACATTTTAACTAACTAGAACGTTAAATTAATGAGCTTGTTTCTTTGCAACGAGACGGTTCCATCTGGGGGTTTGTGCGGCCCGGTACAATTTGATCCACATACCGATACCGATCCGAGTACCGGGGGTTGGGGACCACTGAACTAATACGGTTATACGACATACTTTTTAAATATTTGTTATCTTTCAGATATGTTTGGCAATCGCAGTGTTCTTCAACACATGACAAATGCCAAGTTTCATTTTTTTTATGTTATAAACAATTAGGTCGCATACTTTGAGCCTCAATTCGTTGACGATCTGCTCCTTCTCGTCGAGACTCTTCAGCATGTCGTTGAAGATATCCGCAGGCACGATTTTCTGATCGGAAACCTTCGAGCCCTGCTTCATCTTGATAGGCAAAACGTTCCCTGCGCAACCTATTCAATTAATTTCGTATTTTGCTTTGAATCACAATTAACTTCACCTGAACCGGCATCATCTATTCCCTCAATAACGTACACGCTTTCCTCGTCCTCCTCCTTCTCCCTCTGATATCTCTCGATAATATACTTCACTTGAGACAGGACCTTCTCGACGGCGCCCGGTTCCGCCCTTGCCAACTCCTCCATCGTTCCCTTGCTCAGATTCATCCGCAACTTGCTCAACACCTTCCTCTGCAGAGTGCTCCAGTTGATCAGCTTCTGAGACACCGAGTTCTTCGGCGTGTAGTTATGCAAGTCGACCAATTTAGGAAAATGCATCTTCAGAATTTCCGCCAAAGGAACTGTGCATTCGCGAAATGAGAATCGTTCAATTGGTGAATTTCAAGAGAAGAAGCAAACAAAAATCCCTACCGGCATCTGAGAAATCCCTGCTTATGTTTTTCTTCTGTCGAGATAGCTGGTAACCATCGATCCATTTGTAAATTTCCTCGGACATTGTATGTATAATATATAAATTAAATAAAAATGACAGTGACAAATGAAAATATTTGTTACATTATTTATAAGTAAGAAATAGATTACAATTTTACTAAAATAACTGAAATACAAATACCTGATGTATAATAAAATGAATATTTTAAAACTCTAATTTTTTTTCTATATCAAATCTTTTTCTTCGCTCTTATTAATAGTTTTATAGTTGTGATGTAATTTTCATATAAAATAAATTATAAATAAATATTTATTTTTATACTGTCGTCATTTTGTGTAAATTCACATATTTTTCCTATCGTTATTTAATATCTACACTCTCTGTGGGAAACTACACAGTTTGGGAAAACTGTACTAACAATTAACCCAATTTGGGTTGAGCTTAATTTTTACGAAAGTGGCCCTTTGATTGAACGGGGCCCAGTTCTGCAGCCTATAAAGATCATGCCTAAATCCGGGACTGAGTTCTCGGTAAGAAATAGTAAATCAGGTAGATATTTAGTGTTAAAATTAATATTAAATATTCAAAATTGGGGAAAAAAACTGATATAGAATCAGTATGCGATAAATACTAACTTTGACAACCTGTAAGGAAAACCTTTATAACGTTAACTATCTGAATGTTACCTCCAGTTGTACCTATTTCTTAAGGGTTTCCTTAAAAATACATATATACAATATTTACCTTGAAATATTCCAAGATTTAAACACGTGTATTTTAATAGAAACATATCATTCTCTATTAAAAATGTTTTAAATATATACAAAGTGGACTTGGTAACTAATAATTACTATAATAATAAATAATAATTAAGTTTAAAATGTAATGCAGGAAAACAATTATAAAAAGGTATACATATATCTAGTAAATACTTCCTTTAACTAAATTGCAATTATACAATTATATATAAAAAATATGGAATTTAATGAGAACGTTTAGTTTAGTTTAGCAAAAATATAAAAGCTGGGAGATAATTGCATTCAGTAATTTGAGAAAAATAATTTGGACCCTGTGCACAGATATTGTTAAATATTACAATAGATCGATGGTAAGAGAGAAACTTCAAATATAATCAATTAAAAGCTAATAAAACTAAGGTGAAATGCGATGCACACGGGTCCACGAGCCAAGGTAACCCATAGAATGCAGAACAAGGTGTTTTTAATTATCGATAAGATAAAATATTTTCCAGTGGTTATAATTTCAATTCTGTGGAATCCTCAGATTCTAACGTGTCTGGGGCCCACAATTAAAAATCAAAGCTTTTCTCGCACACGGGCGAAGTCTTTTTGTAACAAATTATCTATACTTTCTACATGAACTTGCTCATACGAATAAAAACAAGTGAAATAAAACTTTTCAAAAATAAAATTTTAATTGCACAACATAATTTGTATGCAATATGTGAATAAAAAGAACCTGACTTATATGTAAAGAAAACAAGTTTTTTTTAAGTCGGTGAACCTTGTATATTTGTATAATGGCTCGAGCCTGTTATGCTATGCCTCCCCAATTATGCTAATATTTTATTGCTATATGGTTCCATGAAGAAACCGAACTGTAACCGAACAGAGCAATGCTGTATTATGCAACTCATAATACACCATTCGGTTAAAAGTAACTAAACATTGCAAAACAAAATGAAACGTTAAGTTTTAAGCAAAAATAAAACATCTCTTAATATTTAAGACATGCAGTATAAGTTAAGATTATATTATCTACAAAAAGAGAAACTACTTTAAATAATGAAAGAAAACAATAATTTTGTAAATAAAAAAGTGCATATATTTTACGACAAATACAAATATTGTAAAGATTTGGAATTGTATTTCATTTTATGGAGTTGCAGGGATGCAACATTTAAATTTGTAAATATAACCTAAAATATTAGCGAAATTACAATAAATAGCGAGCAGTGGCGAGGTTCCATATAATCGTCTGAATTTTTTTAAAGTGAAAAACATAAGCCATGGCGACGGTGTGCCAGACGTGCGGCACATCCGTATTTCGAATTTTTGAGGGTAAGTCGATTTGTTCGGTGTGCAACACTGAAGTCGAGGACTTCGTTAGCAGAGAGAATGAGATAGAGAGTGAAACCAGAGCAAGGAAGATTGCTTCTGGAACAACTAATGAGAACAGGTTCACTTCATGGGAATTCTATAATAGAATCATGCTGGGTTTGACGAATGAACTAATTATCTTGGGGGCTGACACAAAACTGAAAGATGTGATGCAGAGGATCTGGTTCATGTATTTGAAGAAAAAGGAGGTGGTCAGTGAGGATCCTGATGCTCTACCAAAGTTACCTTTTAACTACAAAAATTTGTATGTACATTTCATTATTTGTAATTTAAATATATGTATATTTAATCGCTGCTTTTTGTGTTTAGAGATGCTGAAATTATATATGGTTTAAAGAAGAAGAAGCGCGTTATTGATCATGACAAGCTGCTGCTTAATGAATCGAATGAGGAGGATATAATTAGAGCCAAGAAAAAACGATTTAGGGTGTGTGAGTTTTGATGGTTGATTTAAACAAATTTAATCAAAAATTATGTTTCTTCTAAATTAGAAATTAGCTGTGAACGAGGCGTTTAACGAGTCGCAACGTGATGAAGTTGACTGGTCTATGATGAATCAAACCATAGCTGATTTGAGAACAGATGAGGATAAGATTCCTATGCAGGTGAATCAGGTGGATTATGACATGCTGCTGGAGCATATGACTAAGGATCATTTGGAAGAACATCTGGAGGATTTAGACAATAAAATGACGTGTCACAATTTGAAACTTAAGGATATTCAATCTTGCAAGAGATTTCTCAAAAGTCATCTCAGCAAGAACATACTCTATCAGTTGCTGTACATCGGCTTGATGATAGTGAAGAGCGACATCCAATGCGGAGATATGTTGAGGTTCATCGTTAATGGCCATATGAGCTACAACAATATTGGGCATCTGCTAACTGAGGAGATGGTCACCTCTCAGAAGAACTACAGGTGGCTGAGGGACACCACTCCTGTAAAAAGAGAATTTTTGACTAAATGCTGGGCGTTGGTTGATTACATAAAGGTAAGAGAGTATATACCAATACAAAATTTACCTGCTCTATGCAAGAGGTATTGCAAGGAATTGAATTTACCTAGTAAGTAGTTTAATTTCTTATATACTCCTTAATATAATAAAATATAACATATTTTAGACGAGATTCAGCGCATGGCTTTGAATCTAATGGCGGAGAGTCGGCCAAGATTTAATGGGAATTCCAAGGATTACGAGGCTCGGGCGATGTGCTTCATCGTATTCACGCTGAAGATGCTGTTTTCCTTTGACTCGATTACTGAGTACAAGTTCTCAGAGTTCGCCGATCTGCTGGACGACAAATGCAAGATGTTCAACATCATAAAGTGGCTGGAATTCATCAAGTGTCGCAGAAAGTTGTTGGCGATGTACCATTTACCGACGCAACTCGCCAAATCTACAGACGACATTAATCATAACAATTTAATAGAAATGTTAGAGTCTTGTCCGCCGGTAAAGGCTAATACCACCAAGACCTGGGAGCAATCGAAAATGTTGAGTATCATAGAAACTTTGAAGTCGCAAATTAACAGAAAGCGTCGGTCCCCAAAGTTCGAGCCCACGTTGACCCCTCTGCAACACTACACCGAGCAAATTTTGGATACGGGGAACGTGGACGAGACGTACCTGCTGAACGTGCTCCAACAGGATTTCACTTGGTTTAGCTTGGATTACCTCACTAACACAGAGAAGTACGCTAAGGTGAAATTGAATATGCGAAACGCGAACGACAACATCGAGTTCGTACCAATCCTAGTGAAGAGGGTGCCACCTACTAGGGCTACCGTTGATTGTATGATAGTGGACGGGGAGACTCCACAAGGACAGGATTTCCGATTCCTAAATAAGAAACCGTTGGTAGCGAAAATCAAGAAAAATAGGTCGGCGTATTACATGCCGGAGATGGACAAGATGATTGGGAAGGATGCAGAGAGTTTTCCGAGCTATAAGGAGCATTACGCTCCTGAAAAGAGGTTCTGGTTATTGTTGGGGCATAAGATAGACCAGAAGGAATCGCTTGCCGAAGAGTATTTCAAGAACCTACCTTATAACTTCCGCACAATCCTTGAAGAATGTGCCAGCATGCTGCAGACTACACTATCCAATTTCTGCCAGGAGTACGTGTACTTTGAATCTTACATATGTTACTCCTTCAAACCAGAACGCACGAAAATCTTGACCACGCATGGCAATAAATTACATTTCAACACCACCAATCAACACGCCCGAGACTATTGGTAGAATGATAATGAAATAACTTCAACTTTTGTAAGTATTTTTTATATAAATTTATAAACTTTTAAAGTTAACGTGATATTTTAAAAACATAAAAAAGAAATACTAAATTTACGAATTTAATTTTTACCTTCTCCGAATCCTACCGCCACTACTCAATTGATCCAATGCATTATGTAAGATACAACTAAAACTACACATTAAACTATAAGAACTTACCAATTATACCACTAAACGCGGTTTCCAAGGCAATAATCGTAAATACATATCACGATTTAAATCTATCTAGAATCAATAATTTCCAGATTGAAAAAAAGAGGATTTGTTTTATGTTTATTGAAAAGAAAAAGTAAACAATTAGCAAAATAATCTTTGTTTATATATTTTAGTTTTGTCCACGTTTTGTTGTTTTTTTTTTGGAGGGGCGGAGGGAAGATAAAATAATCACCTAAAAAACAGTGACAAGGGGGGGAATGTCAAAAAAGAGAAAATAATAAAAAATAATCGGCGGTTTCTTGACCAATTAACAGACATAACATATCGAAAACTAAGCTAAAACTTGTTTTTCCGGACACATCGCTTGCTCAATTCCCAGAGGAGTAATTATTAACCGAACTTAAGATATCTAAAACAAGGAGATAATAAAGAGAGAAAAATAATAAAAGTATAAAGGAAAATCAATTACAATTTATCTAAACTTAATCACTAAGTCTCTGCGTGTGTGTGTTGTTTCTTCTTTGATCGAAATCTCACTCGACGACTGAACATCCAATTAGATAAATCACGAAACTCAATAATTAAAAGAAAAACGAAATAAGCTTTATCGATATTTAAGAGATTTCCGTGTATTATTAAAAGTAGAAATTTAGAGAGGCGATGAGAAATTATTTCTGTTATTATTATTATCATTACATTATTAATATTCTTTTTTTTTTGTTTGTTTAAATATAGTATATAATATATATAAGCCACAAGCTTCGTTTCTTCTCGAGTTTTTTTTTTGTTGTTTTTCCTTTTGTTTTACAATAATTATTATATATAATAGGTAATAAGTAAAGTAATATACAAGGACCTGAAACGATAGTTAGGTTGACACAAACTGAAAATAGTAATAATTATTAAATATCTATATGAGAACACAATGTACAAAGAAGACAAACCTCACATGGCACTTTAAGGCTTTTTTTCTCTCTTGTTTCTCAACGAGATGGGCGCATCCAGCAATGTTTTTTTTACATATCGTCCATATTCAGTAAAACTAAATAAATAGTAGCCTTTTAAAAAAATTAAATCTATTAATCCTTAACGCGAGTACATTTTAAGTTGATTTTAATCGTGGCGCGAGGCGAACATCACTCAAATCGATAAAATTAAAATCGTCGCACCAATCACACCCAACTGCTGATTAAATATATATGTAAATATTTGAAAACACTGGTTTTGACAAAGAAACTAAAACACCCTGTATGTATGTTAAAAGAAATTCGGCGGTTGCGTTTTTTTTTTAATTTTCTTTTTTAGTTGCTAATTTGTATTTCGGAAAACGATTTTACTAGTTATTTACATTTTGTACACGAAATAAACGGATGTACGCGAGATTCAAGTAAGACAAGCGTGCGATTCTTCAATGCTTACAAAATAAAACAGCGATCGCGCGTTTAAATCCGAGTACAATATTATTACATGAAATCGCGTTTACTTGTTCCTTCTTTCAACATTCATATACATACACATATATAGCAATACAATAACTCATGTCATAAAAGGAATTGTTTTTATCTTCGCAATATCACAGAATTCAAAACAATTAAAAACGAGAAAGAAAAAAAAGACAAAATATATACGAAACTATTTGCTAGCAGAGGTGGGAAATAAAGACACATAGAATTATGTAATTATAATAATAATCAATACTAAAAAAATAATAATAATAAGTAGTAATAAAAATAAAGATAATTAAATGGTATATTTACAATAAATAATAAATTTACCAGAAAATGAATTAATTTTTTGCTTGCTTGACCGTTTTCGTTTATTTTTTTAAGATATATGTATATTGTTTGTTTAGTTCACTTTTTATTGTTCTGTCGAGTTTCTTAAATCTGCTTAATTTTAATAATAATAATATATGTTTTGTATAAATACTCTCCAAATCTTCCATGTTTTGTTAATATTTTTTTAATCTTTCTGTTGACGAAAGTATCATTAAATTTTTCATTTTTATGGCGATTTAAACAATCAAACTGAATATGAGACGACGACGAGGGTTTGGATGTACATATTGTATATATATATATATTTATATAATATTATAGGTTGTTCTTTAGCTTCTTCTCGCGTGTTTTTTTTCGAATGGTATTTGCTGTTGTTTTTAGTTGAAGATTCTCTCAAAATGCGTGTGATTTTAACGTTCGTTTGAAATTTATTAATTTATCATATTATTATCATCAATTAAACCCTAATTTTATTATGTACGCTAGAACTTATCTTGAAATAGGAATAAGTTATTGGTGGCCGCGACGGCGATTATGTTCTCTGTGGGATGCCAAGCGGTGTGCAAGATCTTCTTGTTGAAATCTAAACTGTCCACACTGATCTCGTCCTTTTTCCGCTTGCCACTGGCGCACACCTTGCGCGGCTTAAGGATCGTCTTCGGCTTGGCGATGTCGCGCGATGCCTCCAACGTCACCTCACGCTTGGTGCTCCTGTCGAACATCCGGAAGAAGTTGTTGTACGACCCCGTCATTATCGCCGTGTCGTTCCCATTCCAGCAGCACTCGAACTTGTCGAAGATGCAGTCGTTCTCATACAGCGAGCACAGCTTCGACCTCAAGTATTCGTGCACCTATTGACAATACATGGTAAAATCAAGTAAAGAAAATGCAATGCGTAATTATCATTAGGTGTATTAAATTTTCATTTGTCAACTATAATTACCAAATATGTTTCTAGCGGTTTCTTCTCCATGTGCAAGTCCCAGACTTTGACGGACATATAGTCCCTAGAGATGATGTAGCGGCCGGAATTAGATAGTTTCACATCGGAAATACTGGAGATTATTTCCGAGAAGAAACTACGATTCGTAGGGTCCTCGGGTTCCTCGAATAACTTGGCGTGACGATCACAGAGAGCAGAGGCGCGCATGTCGCACAGACGAATGGTGCCTTTACTACTACTGTAAACGAAGAGGTTGCACTCGACCGGATGGAATTCTGCGGCGGTAATGACCTCGGTAAGCTCCTCCATGTTGGTGGGCTTGATGTCGACGATGTTGAAGCTCTGATCGGTGATCTCCAGGTTCCAGAGGTTGATCCGAAGATCGTCGGCGGACAGATAGGTTTCCTGATCGGAGTTGACCGATATCGAGTTGATGTGGTAAGTGTGCGCGTTTGCGAATATCCGCCGCGGTGACGCCTCCACCGTCAGCTCCATGGGCTTGATGGTGGGCACGCGGAGGGAGTGCACACTCGATGGGTCGATGATCACGCCGTTCTCCGACTTGGTGTTATAACCCTCCACCTTCTTGTCGCGCTCCGAAACCTTCCATAACTTTATCGTCTTGTCGTTGGTGGAAAGCAGGAAGTGCGACTGGTTCTTCCGTTTCAACCATCGGATCTTGTTGATCTTCTCCTCGATCTCCAAGCTCTTAAGGTAGTCGAACTCGGGCTCGTGCGACTGGAACGTCGAATAGACATTGTACTCGCCGCGCCGCGGCAGCACAGTCTTCGACAGTCTATCTCTCTGGAAGATGACCACCCTGCCACCCTTGTCTCCCGTCGCCAGCAGCTCTCCATCGTGGTTGAACTCGACGCACGATATTATGTCCGCCTCCGTCACATCATCGTCTAGCGTCCCCTTCACTTGCGAAAAGCACCATTGAACATCTCCATTACCTACAACAACGATAAATAAACAAATCAATACACATAAACATCATTATTGGCATCAAATTATCGCGTTTGATGAAAAAAAAAACAACGATAAACAAACAAATAAACATAAATGTGTATTTTTCAGTAAGCAAAAATCAAGTTACACATGATACATATGACCGTGACACAGAAACAATTGATACACATACAAATACTTTCTTATTCAAATGAAGAAGCATATCAATTAGAAATCAAGTCCGTGTGGATTAGTTCAAATCGCGACGCACCCAAAACTTGTTCATTAACTTATTTGCAAATTCAGATGCGCGCAGCGAAACAATCAGTTTTTACCACTCATCCGGAGATAAGAAAAGGCACGTCAGACATGCCCATATATTTTGTAGATGCGCAATTATATTTGGTTTTACAGCTGCCATCATGGATTTTCTTGAGATAGCTTACTAACCTGTCTGTCAAACTAGCTAAAACTAAAACTAGATGCACCCATAATTAAGTCCATGGTCTTAAAACCACAATTTTTTACTGTTGAGCAATTGAGATTCTGTAAAAATACTCTCTCGGTGAACGCCAGAGATAATGTTTTCAATGTACGCCACATGGAATTCCACTCGAGCATCATAATATTCGTTATGCAAACGGACGGAGCTCGGGTACACATTATTTCTAATTATAAATCGACTGTTTTGGAAAACGCTAGGTGTGTGTGTGCGCGCAATTGTTTTTGAAACAAAAATCATTCATGACGCCGCCCACTGCAACAATATTTTATCTTTGAACAAATAATTGAAGGTAATATTTGCTGACGCACCCTTGCATTTCCAATTAAATTTTATTCTTAATTTGTTAAAGAGATAATTGCATTTAGTATAATGGACTGGAATTGAATAACTTGAGTGGTACTATTTCATTTGTATTATCCTGTGCATATTTAAGAGCAACAGAAAGGTGCTTCCTATGTGTCAGAAGTAGGGCAAAAGTGTGGCAAAGGTCAATCGATTATTGATGATCTTTAAATTTGTTGGCTTTGGAAGTTGTGAAAAATTGTATGGAATGCGAAGTATAGAATAATCAGGTTAAATACAGATGGAAGTATGTGTGTTACAGTTCTATGGGTGACTGCTCGATGATTTGAATAACAATAATGTAAACAAGCCAATAGTGTCAGGACTCTCATTGGGAGAGGTCACAGCCACCTCTGGCAAAGATGTTTATCATTGCCTCAATGGTAATTATAGATTCCAGGAACAAATTTGAAGCAAAACTATTATTGGAGGGATTGAGTGCAACAAAAAAAACTTTTTAGGTTATGTGCAATAAAATTGTGCACTGTTAATAGTCAGTGGTTGCAGGGGGAGGAATAGTTTCATGTTGTTTTCGATACGCGACGTTTATCCCCACAAATCGAGTATATAATGGAGGGACAGCAAAAAAACAGAAGACGCACGTCTGAAAGCCCAGGCCGTTGCGATTTTTTTTTAAATTTGATATTTTGTTCCATCGAACAACATACATGTGTATGTATATATCTAAATATTGCTGCATGCATATGTGTGTGTCTGTCTATATATATATACATATATGTGTACAAGCACGCGCGCCGGTGTTTCTCGCATTTTCCGGCGGAAGTACCGGCGCGCGTTTTTCCCCCATTTTCCGGTTGCAAAACGCTTGCAGATTTACGTGCAACGCACATTAACAAAATAGCGGTCACGTTTTACCTTCCATATTATTATTTTTTGCAAATGTTCGGTCCCCGTTCGAAACTAGTCACATATCACAGCATCGGGGTCATGGATGACCACTTACCGGCCATGATGGCACTCTACTACCACTACTATACTCTACACACACACACAGAGATCCCGCACACATACACACACGGATGCATGTACATGCATACACATACGCACGTACGTATGCACGCACACACGGGCAGAGGCACCAACAACACGGACGCACTCAGCACGCGAGGGCCGCGGGACTTTTAAATGAAGGGATTGCTCGATCTCTGTCTCCAACAGCACCAGCAACGAATGGACAGCGACCCCCGCTTGTACAACTATCCCTTAGCTATTAAAAAACACTGCCTTTGCTACTGCGTCAGTTATCCCTTCCGACACTCGCGAAATCTCTTTACCATTAAGTGGCCATCTGACGTCAAGCGATTACCAACCGAACGCCATGTTACCGCTGCTCTGCGACCATCTCTGTCGCACCCATTAACCAGCGGATCGTCTCCTCTCCGTTCTTTTGCAAAATCATGGTGCGCGCATTCCACCGCCGACGGCAGCGCCGCATCTGTCATTTAAGTCATTCTAACGTCATTTCATGTACCTAGGGTTGCCTAGGCACTTACCAATCGTACTCAATTGCAAAGCAAAATCTATCAACCTTTTAGATTGTACCATACCTTACTCGATCTAAACTAACAATAATTAGAAAGGAATAATTAAATTCCTTGTTAAAAGCAAAGTACCAAAATAATTTCAAATCTACCGCCAAAAACTACTGTTATTCAGATTAAAATGATGATCTTTGTCGCCGAAATTTCAAGAACAAAAAAAACAAAGAATTTAACCACAAAAGAAACAATACTTTTAATGCTAACTATGGTTGCATACTAATTAAGATCCTTTTAATCTTTAATCTTAGATACTGAAATTCCAAGAATTAAAGAATCCAAATACCAACCAAGAAATTCTTTAGATGTAAATAATGGCATTCCTAACACAACCTCAACATATTTGTTTTATATAATTCCTTGAAACAGTTTCATTGTGTTATTAAAAACAAAATCTGATAATTATATTCAATTGTGCCAATTTGACAAAAGTTAAGTATATCACAATAGGTGAAAGCTGTACATGTATATCTTCTAGATGAAGATATGTACATTCTACATCTTCTTTGAACCTACTAAAATTTACTACTCAGTAATCAATATTACCATAGCTATCTAGTATACAAGTTTTAATTATATATGAGATAATTGCATATCTCGAGTGCTTATCTTATTTTAAAAGAAATTCCACAATATATTTGTTATATTTTTGTATATTTATAAATTATATCCTTCTGAGAAATAGCCAATAAATAGATTAAAAGAAAAATAAAACAATTTTCTCAATATTTTTATTATTGAAATTGATGAATTTTCTATTTATTAAGTTAAAACTCTAGTGGAGATAAAAAGGTAAACTTTTATACTACTAATATCTCTGCTAATTTGAAAAAAAAAGAAGAAATATAATCTTAGAGATGCATACATATGCTATTAAATTAATAAAAGTGATTATTAAAGTTTCTATTTGAAATTTACATCATCATTTACATTTAACTATGATTGTGATGGTTGCAAACATCAAAATATTTGGTATGACTGCTTGCATATATCAAAACAACTCTTGCAAATAAATCTATACATCACAAAATCCGAAATATATCGAAACTCAGTCTATACATAAAAGAAACCAAAGGAGTTGAGGATCATTGTTTGGTGGCAGAACATAAAAATATTCAATTTTTGAAAAGCACAAACTGGCAATCAGGCGGCATGTGTATAAATGTTTCAGTTTTCGCCCAAATTTTGTTTTTAGTAGACTTTACGAAATGTATATGTAGATATAATGATATTTGAATTTCGTCGGAAAACTATAAATTAAATAATTCGAGTTCCCGACCCAAAATACATTTTTTTATGATTACTATATTTTATGAATATTTTCTTTTAAATTATGACATATGTTTTTATATTATAAATTATCAAATATGTGTAACGTCCAGCGATTATAAATATTTCAGTTTTCGAATAGCTTTTAGTATGTGTTTTACTGAATTTGAGTCTCTGTTGGGAAACTATAACTGAAATAAACGCCTTACTTTTGTCACCATTACAATGCTATATTTTATGAATATTAATTGTTAATTGTGTCATTTGTTACATATTAAGCATGTATAAATATTTCAGTTTTCAAACAAATTCAGGAATAGCTTTTAAGATCTGAATTTACGGCACGAAAAAGATTTTTTTTAGAACTTTTACAAGCCTACTTAATAGTATATTATGGCATATGTTTGTTGATTATCAATCTATAAGTAACTGGGTTCAAAATATAAAACGGAAACATCTCGCATCTAGCGATGCAAAATTTTCGGAACTTTCCTTTCCTCAGTCGTCACAGTACCGGAATTTATAGTTTAATACATTCAGATGAGCGTTCTTCATTTTAACGACTCCGAAGTTGCGATTCGCCCGTAAAGTATTTACAAAACACTTCTGCACATACGCGCACGAATCCGAGTGAAAATCACAGATTGAAATAGACTGGATTTACGTAAACCAGTAAAAAAGAAACAACAGCGAATAAACAGAAACATTAGAATGGCTATAAATCACGGATTTGTTATTGTGAACAAAAAACAAATTAGATCGATTTCCGAAACCCGCGAAGTTGTCGTCAACTTGATTTGCAAGTATATATTATACACATTCAACAAATAATATCGTTTTGGATACGTTTATTGTGTAAATTTTCGATTTACGACATTTCGCACTTACGACAAAAAAAAAAACAAAAATAATAGCTATTAGTTTTAATATACACGTATCTATATTTTTTCTTGCATGAATTTCGACTTACGTCCATATGAACGTAACGAAAGCAAAGAATGAACTGCATTTGATTACGTGTTCGTGTGCTGTTGACCTGTCTTTGTTGACCGTCATCATCAGATTGTGGCGAAAACGGGGAGGGGGGTTGGTGGTTTGATTCAACCCTAATTGAAATAAATACCTGTCTGCGTTCGCTTGTTTCCGCTGACGGCGTGATTTATGAATCCGCCTAGCTTTCCGAGCCCCGTGTGACGCATGGTCGGGGGCTCGGGCTTCGCCCCCGCCTTCCTTCCGATTACCGGTGAGGCCCATAGGCCGATCACACCGCCGTTCCTGATTTTGGTACCCACTTTACCACCTTCAGAACCGGAAACCTGCAAAAAAAAAAATAATAATAAACGTTAGAGCGAAACAGGAAATATGTGTGTTTGTAATAGGTCTTTCCGCAAGAGAATTGCGCAGACATCAATTTAAAAGCCTCCTACACTGCTTAGCAATCATCATCTAACAATTCCATTAAATTCAAACGAAACCACGCTAACATTATTGCCGCAACAAATGTTTACTGCTCTGTAAAACAACTGATAATGCGTAATATACATATAACGGTATCAACTTCAAATTCCTAAATAGTTGCAATTACTACGCCTTAACCATTCCTTTACCTTCATTACCTCATATCAAGTACACTTAAATTTCTTAGCGACGAGGCAAAAAAAATCCACGCGACATCGATTTCCAGCTCGCATTACGTTTATCCAAGAGATTATCGCGAAGTTTTCAAAGTAAACATATCAATTATTACCTCATCCACACGATTTTTTGTTTGTTCATTCCAAAACCTGATGAGTATTGCGCTTTAATGATGAGCGAGAAAAAATGTAAATATTGCAGCTTTGGTAAATGATTTCATCAGAAAAAAAAAACTTTTTTTTTCGAGCGATTGTCCTTTGATCAAGGATGCAAGAAGGAATCAATGAGTGAACTTGGGCGACGTTCGAAATAGAAACAAACAAAAACAAATGGAGGGAGGTAGATGGACATGGTGAACTTGGTCGGCGATGGAAATAGAATGTATGGGTGGAGGAGGTGAAGAACGACGCGCGGACTATTTCGATGGAAATAGATTCGGAAATGGAAATTTTAAATAGACCAGCTCGTCAGAGACATGTAACTACGCACCGTTAATATTAAAAAATATGTATGTAAAGTGGATGTAATCGAATTGATCTACACCAATGGTGGTGATGATGATCGAGCTAAGAAAATCGATTTAGATTTCTTCGTGCAAATAATTAGAATGTTGTTTTGTAGATCCTCGGCGGTGTGGGGTGTGAGGCAAGGGACAAACAAGCAGGCCAGGAAGGTTGACACAAGCGATTAAAATCGGTGCGTTAATGAGTTTTAAAGGTCATATGTACGCTAACACTTATTGCTGTTGACACACACACACACAAACATAATCACACACTTATGCTCTGCTGAGCAAGTGACAACATCATCAAAGGCTGGATAGCTATAGGCCACTCGATAAGTGTAATAATCTAATAACAAAATAGATTCCGAAACCGAAGCGAAATCAACGCTAATTGATTGCAAGCGGGAGCGGCTAGTGCGCTCTCCGCACATCTAACAAACCATCGATAATCGATTGTCAATTAATTGGTTTCAGTTGCTGTTGCTGCAAAAAAAAAAGATCAATTTGTAGACTTGTTCCATATAACATATCCAAAAGCAATATATTACTGTTTTATTACGAAAGTTAAAAAAACACGTATGACTTTTACAGTACTAATCGATACCCTTGTCTACTCGAATCTAATAGATGGAGACAATTTGCTTGAGTTTGATCGAGAAATATTATACCAAATTATTGGACAAACATTGTTCTTTATAACAAAAGTTAAACTACAAATGACTTGTACAGTACTAAAATCGAGATTAATAGAGAGAAATTGCTTGAGTCTGATCATTGGTCTATTTCGAAGGAAATCTAATAAATACTTGTTTAACAATCAAAAAAATTGGAAAATTGTAGCAAGTAGCACAAGGTTCAGAAAAACGAAACTAAAAATACAAATTAAACAGGACGACTTTATATTCAGAGCTCACTTAAATGTAAATCTTTTTAATTCACGGTAATACGTACATTTATATTTACGATCGTCTGACCGTACTAACTGGTACTAACGTACAAATTTTCATACGAACGTACAATGATGTCAGTTGAGATGACTTGATCAGCAGTCAAATATTGTATAAAATCTTCTCAACACAAAGCATTGGATCCTCCAAATTCAATTCTTCTATAATGTCCAACGAATTTGATTTTCTCACATTTTTTTTACTATTACTTGAACTACAAGTATAACCTTAGATTGATTATTTTTTCTTCATCACTTTAAACATATAAAACTTAATAATAATATTTACCACGTAATAAAGTGAAAATTTGAAAATAAACTTGAGACGTCTAAGACACGTATGTCAAGAGGTTATAAGAATTTATCTATTTGATTGCTATCAAATGATATGTTTGAGAAAAACAATAGATTTCTATAAAGTTGAATTTAAGAAAATCGCGTACTTTCTTGTGAAGAAAACAAGTCTAACGTAATGCAAATACAAATTAATGCATTAACTACAGGAACATAGTTAAATATTCATTGAAAAATGTTGACTCTTTATCTTGTTATTAGTGGTCGATAAGTACTAGTAGGTATGAGAAATAGGACTGTAACGATTACAAAAAAAAATCTTGTCCAAAGTTAAAAAAAATGTAAATTTGACTGCACACAAAAAAAACTTTTAGTAATTTGTTGCAATTTCTTGGTATTTATTATATGTAAGCATTGTATTTTTCAAATCTGAATAGAAAAGTACCCAAAATCTCGGCATCTTCCAATTATGGTCATTGTTTTGTGAAGAAATTAAGAAATGTAATTGAAGAATAAATGTAAATTCTGAAGATAAGTTTACTTCATTACCCAAAAAGCGATAATTTTATAAGTTTATACATTGAAATCTAAATATGTAGATAATATTTGATTAGATGAATTTTTCAATTTCTTGTAATTAATATTTTAAAGGAGAATAAATGATTCTTTTTGCGGTATATTTTCAATTAATATTTCAAAAAGCAATAAAGTTATGGAAACTGCGAATTATTATGAGATAGATGGATGATAGTTTTATTTAATCACTAGTTATAAATGATTTCTAAATGTTCAGAAAAGGTTTGAAAATAAATATCTCAAGTTGGCGTTATTTCGATTCCGATACTCGTGTCCGTTCGGCAGACAGATAATCTCTCGAGTCTACTCTGAAATTGTTCTTTCTGCAGTTTCCTGCAACTGTAGTCCAAAAGAAAAACAAAAAGAAAGAAGCAAGTAGAAAAGAACAAATAGTTTACACCCTGATGTACGGAAAAGTTTCACGCGCTGTTTTCTTGATCGATTGGGAGGGCGCGAGAACGAAGAATCTCCTTTGCGAGACCTAAAAATTCCTTCCAGGAATTTCTCATTACAGCAACTGATAATATGAGGTTGGGGATGGCGGGTGGTGTTTGAGACGGCCTCAGCTTAATCAATATTGGACACAAATTGGCTTAGGAGCCAGAGGTGCGCTAATTTGAGACGGCGAAGACGCGGAGGTGTTGATTAAATGGGATTAAACACGTTTGATCCAATTATGTCCCATACCCATACTTCGCACATGACATACTAAACTAACACCTATCCTCTGTTGCATGGCAAAGCACGCCAGAATAATTTAATTCGATTCGTTTTTGTTAATTTAACGTATGTGTGTGTGCGAGCGTGTATGCACATGTAGGAGTGTGTGTTTGCCTGGTCCGGGTTGATAGCTCGCAGTTGTGGGACGATGATGGACACAACAAAAGAGCTCTCTCAGTCCATTGTGTTTACCCTCCCCGGCTTTATTTTAGGTCCACTTCATCCATACAGCCTTCATCCATCTCGCTTTCTCCCTTTTTCCCTTGCTAAAGATGTTTCTTTATCGCACGCCTTTGAATCCTGGATGCTGCTGCATCGTGCACATGTACAGGAGCACGAGTTATTCTTTAGGTGTAACAATAACAACACAAGAGTTGTCGTCCTTACTCCAATTTCCGAATAGAAGCGCTACGCGAAAGACGGAGACGGCTAGACTGGTTTTGCGAGGGCCGCCTCCACTCCACCGCCAAACCAACTAACATTGACACACTTCGCCGACCGCCGCCTCCTCGTCGCCCTCCGCGAATTACCATCAGATCGTCATAGAGATGATCGCACTATTTATAATCGATATAATTTTCAGTTTTTTCTCTTTTCTTTTCTCCGTTTCGCAAATTAGTGAGATCATCCTAATTGCGCTAACAGCAGGCGGCATTTTTTAGCTGCCGCTGATCCAACAAACGAGCACCGTTGATAATCTCGATAAAATAAAGTGCCTTGCCTCATTAATTACGCTAATTTAATTTAATCGATTTATGCATCTACCATTTTCATCATAAGCTGAACGACAAACGTGACAGATATGTTATGAATTACCTTAGTAACAGACTATTAACTTTACCTCGATTATCACAATAGTTTTTATATTACTTTTGTATTATTAAGTAAATGCTTTAACTTGTTGCTTAGAATCTCGAGGAAAAATTGAGGTTTATAAGTAGCTTGCAATAGACGGTAAATTTATTAGTTGATTCGATTAAGTATACTTTACTCGTCTGCGATGAAGGGGAATATAGGTTTGCTGCTTCAATTACTATGGTTGGAGGATACAATTTAGAAGATTGTGATCCTAAGCTTTAACTTGGGACTGTATCCGAGCATGCTGGCGATGGTGCCGTGCGTAAGGAAGAGACAGTTTAGGCGGAGGGTAATGTCGGCAATGCTCTGGCTCTCGTGCATCGCGTTCACCCCGCAAAGCGTCGTCACGGTCATAACGTCGTGGACGGAAGAGAGCTCAATGGTGCAGTTGTAGAACTGTCCGTTGTTACTGAAGAGCCAGACGACAGCATAAGCATGTTCGGGCCGGTCGTCAGGAGACCCGCTGACCATCACCCAAAACGTGTCCACTTCCTGCTTCCGGTTGAACTTGCGCGCGATCTTGGTGATGCTGCCACCGCTGCAGCCGGAATTGCAATTGCCGTCGTGCAGCCGGATAATTCCCAAGCAGATGGTCTTATCGTGTTCGATGATCGTCGGATTAAAGTTCAGCCGAAGCTCTTTGCCGCGTTCGGCATCAAACCGCTCAAAGTCGCAGTGTTCGTACTTGAAGTGAGTTTGGAAAGAAGATACTGCGATGATCTTGTTGCAGGGATCGTGCGGACACTTAAGAGGTTTCCTGCTCTGCATCGCCTGGATGCCTCCGCCCACGTTCTCAAAGTTGTAGATCGAGCTGCTGTCCCTGTTGCACTTCTTCAACCATATCTTGCTGTTGCTTTTATCCTCCAGCGTGTACACAGTACACACCTCCTCGTCCCTGCGCTCATTCTTTAGGTTCAATTGGCTACGCATGTCCGCCGCCGAATCGAAGTTCATGCCACGAATCCTCTCCTTGGTCGTCTCGTCGAACAGCTGCTGTATTTTGCATGAGGGCAGCTGAAAGAGCTGCTCGACGGTAACCGAATCGTCGACGCCGCCGTTCCTCACCAACTGCTGCCCCCCGTTTAAGCACGTCCTCTCCAGCGTGTACCGATGGGGTCTGCCGATTCCCGGCTTAGTCTTCAGCTTCCTCAGGAAGTCCGGGGAAACGTCGTGCCTGGTGAACTTGTCCGACTCACAGACGCCGCATACCGGCATCCCTCCGGCCACCACCAACCTCTGGAAGCACGGATAGCAGATGGTGTGTCCAAGGTTGCATTTGTATACGGGCGAATCGTCCGGCGTATGCGCGCACACGGTGCAGGTCATCAACGTCAACCAGTGCTCCGAAGATGTGGACGAAGACAGAATCCTCATCGTACTCTCACGGTGCTCGCGTCATCACTCTTTTGGAATTTTGCACACTGAAATTTCGGCCCTCGCGACACTTCACCACCACGTTGACATCTATCACCACCGACGCCGGCATTTGTCACTCACCCAAACCACTCGTCGCCTGCTCCGATAACAACCACCTGCACTGCAATTGTTGAATTTATAGTTACACTTTTGACTACACGAAACAACTTAACAACCATTTATTTACCTAATACATAACATACAGCATACTGAAGTTAAACAGACTTTAACTTCTTCTACTTAGAGATAATTTCGTTAGCCGGAAAAAAATTGTTTTAGTCTTTGAGTGTTATGCTGTTGTCTAATATATTTACTGTTATTATATTTATTAATATACAAATATTGCCTGACCAAAATTATGATAAAATATTCTACGATCTCAACTGAAAAGTTTTCGACTTAAACTTTTAGAAAGTTATCTATCTGATCTACATTTATTTTATACTTAAACCTAATTAGTAATAATTAGAGTAGGAGGAATTATCTATATTTAATGGATACCGGATTTTCATTAAGTAACAGTACACTTTTATAGTTACATCTTTGGATGTAATTACTGAATCCGACTTTTCAATCAGTTTCAACTGTTTGGGCAGCAAAAATACGACACATCTGCTCAAATCCGATGAAAGGAACTCTCCGGTTTTGCGAACTTCAAAGGAAATGACGAAATCAGTCTGTGTAGGGAGGAAATCAAACGTACCAACTTAATGATTTGCAGCGAACGAACGCATCGGATTATCAAAAGGGATTAAGTACTATAGAGGCAAAAGTTTTCAACTAAAATTGCAAATAAACAAAAATCATTATTGTTACAATTAATTTCTTCAGGTTTATTCATATTTATGTTTTGGATACACTCCGTAGCGTTAAACAATTTGATTACACGATCACATTGTCATGCGACCTAAATTGTCGCGAAATCGATACTGCAACTCTATTGTTCATTTTTCAGCCCTATTTATTTATTATAATATGCAATAGCCAAATCACATTACACATTATGAATTCCATTTATAATAGAGTGTTTATTATAAGTAAACTGAGAATTACATTTTATAGAAAAAGTAAGTAAGATTATTAGATGATTATTAGTAATGTACTGTTGGAATATTAATAAATATGATACCGCCGAATGTGAATGTTTCGTGATAAGTTATAAAGACGTCGTCAGATTTATAGATGTTATTTTTAGAAATCGTAAATCTATTTCTATGTATATTAAAGTACAAAGTATATTATTTTATTTTTGCCAAAATATAAATATTCTAGTACAGCGTTTCTCAACCATCAAATTTGTTTATAGTTGTACTGCCACCCAATTGCCAATATGACAGCTGCCATTTCATGACCCATCAAAAAATGTAAGCGACCCATAAGTTGAGAAACGTTGTTCTGGTATACAAGTTTTTTTTAATTAAGAGATACCTTTATTACGTGATTGCGAGTTTTTTATGAATAATTATAGCACTTTTTTTATAACTTATTATATGGTAAAATTGATTGTTTTTGTCTTATAAAGACATAAATTAGCATGTGCTTCAACATCCTTTCTGATAATGTATACTTTTATTAACAAGATTTGTGCACATATAAAGTTAATCGATAAAATTGGTTTTCGGCAAAATATTATTTTCAATTGGAGTAAATCATGAAAACATTGCTAAATGATTTAATTGTATCCGATTTCACTAAACACAAAATTCGAGCAATACATATATTGATTAATCATGTGTGTGTGTGTGTCATATCGATTAATTAGCAAAAAATTTGGTTAACAAATACTTAATCATTTTCTAAAACTACTAACTAAAATGAGGTTGATCTAATTGCAATTAAATTTTAACTTTACATCATCAGTTTCCACCACGTGATCATAATCCATGCAATATTGATAAGATCAAATAAAAAAATTACGGCTTCGCTTTTTGTATTGGAATTGGAGATTGCCTCTAAATATTTTTAGAAAACCGACGATTTGGAACAGTGCCATATGGTTTGCATTTTGTAAAAAAAAAGATCAACAAAAAGATGGTTCTACGTATTCATTCGTCTTGATTTCATGTCAATATTGATATTGTCTGCGAAGATGATGTTATTTCTTTGACGAAATGTTTTAGAATCGCGACGTACGAAAGGAGGATATCCGAACGGAAATATATGTGTGCGATGCTCCACTTTGTGTCTGGCAGACGAAACCGACGTAGATTGAGCAGATATCACAAGTTCAATATGTAATGTACATAGTATGGGTTTTGTGATACATCGTATAAATAGAAAAGCATCGCATTCGCAAAATTTTCGTTTTGCAATAATCTCACTCTCTGTGTCCATCCCGACCTTGACACAATTCCGGCACCCTTTAATGAATGTAATCTGCGCATTTACCTGAATGTTTGGCTCGATGCTCTTCGGGGATGATCCGCTTAATGTTATTTCGCAGCAGCACCACCACCTCTCGCTCTCTATGTGTGTATCTAATTGATCCGTTCGCGAGATATTAAACTCACTCGGTTCATTTCGATTGATTTGATCGACATTCCAAGCTCGCCCTTTAAAAAATTCTTAAAATTCTTTTGTATTATTTTAAATCCTTTTCAAATTTATTTATTTTTAGGGGATTCGTATTTGCACTGGATTGGATGGTGCCTCTTTAAAGGCCCCGATATCAACAGGTTAATGCGAACGCGATGCGGAGTCCGCGGCCGCCGCTTGATTACTACTTCCACTACTTGTTGTCGGTGGGGGCTTTAAGCTCTCTCGCGTTTTTCCTCTTTCTCCTTTTCCGTTTCTTCTCTTTCGACCGCTTGTTGATTTTTTCAATTCGTGTCCTTTTAGTAATCTCCGCTCGCCGGCAGCAGAAATTTCTTATGTACGCAGTCGACGACTTCTTCGGAAAGTCGATACCACTACGACTACTACTATAGTGCTGCTGTTACGGACTGGTCGTCTAGGCGGAAGGAAGGAATTTACGAGTTCGTTTCGATTCCTCCACCGGGAGAACCGCACGGGACGTCGGCCGATATCAATATTGCATTCCGCGGCGCCTCCCCCACCTCACGTCCCCAGCCGTCGCTGCCGCCGCCGCACAAAATCGAATCCACCGACATCCAGCGAACGGAACGCGAAGCTCTTTTCCTTCTACTTTTCAAAGCACTCTTAAAATTACCTTAAATTATTTGCAGCCAATAGGGACGAGAGGGTTGTTCTTTAGAACAACAAAACCCCGCCAACCAATCATTATAATTATGTTTACTTCTTTATATTAATTATTTTAGCTTTATTAGTATTATTGTATCATCAATTATATGCTAATTAAGAGGTTATACCGAATTTGTTCAATTAAAATAGAATTATCTTAATTTCGATTACAAAATCAAAAGAAAACCACGCTCTACTAATCAGTGGTATCATCTTAAAATTGTTGTTCATGACTTAATGAACTAAATAATAAAGTGAAACCTCGCTTAACGAGTTTAATCCTTTAAAAAATTTCCATATTTTTACTCGTATAGTGAAACATATGTTTACACAAGTTTTAATAATATGGTTATACGAAACGTAACTCGTTAAGTGAGTCATTTTTCTTACAATTAATTTAAGCAAAATACTCGTTATAAGAGGTGCTCGTTAAACGAGGTTCCAATGTATTCTAAACATGATCCCTACCATAGATTCAATACCGCGCTTAAAAAAAGACTTTGTTATTATCTTATAATTATAATTTGGCAAAAATAAATTCCTATATAATTATATATAATACATAATTATTAATATATCAGTCTTATCAATTAAAATCCTCCGTCCGCTAAATCTAGTTGTCTGAAATACCTGGCCACCAAGCAGATTGTGAGATTCAGTTCATTCAGAGTCTCCTCATTGTGTCCGGTTGTCAGGTTTGCCCTAATCTTTGAGCATTTTCTGGCCAATTCGCGCAGCTGATGGCATATTTCAGGGAATAAGGGGAGCTCCAGAGTGGCGAGGATGGCGTAGATCCACACGCTCATGTTGTATCCTAAAGTGGAACTTCGCTCTATTTCGTCCAGGATGACCTGCAAGAGTTTTATCTTCGAGGGTTGATTGAACTCGACGATTTCCGTGTAGCGGGGAGTGCGCTCGCGTAACGTAGGTATCCACCTGTCGGTGATGATCTCCACGAACCTGCCGTCGGCGAGATTCTTGGACGCAAGGAATTTCCTGAACTTCTCAAAGTCTTTAACTTTTTCCTCCTGCCACTCCAGAGATGGTATCAACTCGTTTGGGGCTCTGGTGCATTCCTCTCTCTGTAAATATTGTTGTTAATGTAATAACAATACTGTTGTTAGGAAAGTTCACTTACCACTGGCAATGTATAGTTGACATTTTTCTTTTTCCTCTCATCGAGTGGCACCATGACAACCTTTTGGCACATTTTAGTCTCAAACATGACACTCTGCAGATATTCTTCACCTGTGGCAAAATTAATTATTAGATTAAATTACATGTGACAATGGATAAGACTTACCATTTTGTGGGATCTTATTTGGGTCGAAGTCAGCGGGGAGATCCACATGCAGGGCCCTCTTCAACATCCCAGTTTCACAATCGCTGCTATCGCTGTCCATTCTTGACTGTTGAGTTTTTTTGTTTTGCTTTACAATGTCAACAGCGATGACCGAAGTGAGTATGGACCAGGGCACCGTTAAGATTATTGTGAAATGGAGCGGCAAAGAATACGAGTTGACCTTAGGTGAGCAGGAGACTGTCGGTGAACTGAAGAAAGCTATACACAAGGAAACCGGCGTTCGCAGCGATCGTCAAAAGTTACTTAACCTCAAATTGAAAGGTTCGTCAAATAGAAGGAATGGCAATGAGATTTTATTGCAGCAATGAATTTCAGGGAAAAGCCCCGATGATGACTGCCGTCTATCCCACATGAAGCTTAAGCAAGGCTTCAAGTTAATGATGATGGGTTCCTTGGAAGAGGATATTGCTGAGGCCACTACAACCCCCACTTGCCTACCTGAAGTAGTAAATGATCTAGATATTGAAGATGAAGAGGTGTCTGTAGTGAATGAAGATGTCTACCTGGCGAAAATCCAGAAGAGAGTTAAAGAATACAAAATTAAGATGTTAAATGAGCCTAGAGAGAACAAGAAGTTGCTTGTGCTGGATATTGATTACACTTTGTTCGATCACAGGTCTGCGGCTGAGCAGGGTGTTGAACTCATGAGGCCTTACCTACATGAATTCCTCAAATCTGCTTACGAGGATTATGATATAGTCATTTGGTCTGCTACAGGCATGAAGTGGATTGAGGAAAAAATGAAACTGCTTGGAGTTTCCACTCATCCAGACTACAAAATAATCTTCTATCTAGACTCAGCTGCCATGATCTCAGTATTCACCACCAGATACGGAGTAGTCGATGTATTACTCTCATTATTATTATTAATTATAAAATTAATTGTATGTTATTTTTGTAGGTGAAACCGTTAGGCGTGATTTGGGGAAAGTTTGAGCAGTTCACGTCAAAGAACACGATCATGTTCGATGATATCCGAAGAAATTTCATCATGAACCCAAAGAACGGGCTCCGGATAAGGGCCTTCCGTCAGGCTCATCTCAATCGAGAAAACGATAAAGAGTTGCTCTACCTTTCCAGATACCTCAGGGATCTGGCTAAGAACTGCGACGACTTCACCAAAGTTGATCATAGGGATTGGGACAGATATAGACCGAATAGTCTCTGAACTAAGCTTGCTAATTTGAAAGACAACTGCTAAAGAAAAAACATTATAAGAAATATATTAAAAAAAACATATTTTTTTAAGTATAATTAAATAAAATAAAATTTTGCGCTTCCATGGTGTTTGTTTTTTTTATATTAGTATTCTACTAAATTAACGTTTCTCAAACATTTTTTTTTGATAGTCAATTTTTCCGTGTGGAATCAAATATCTGCAATTCTTTTAAATTGTGTTCATACAATTGCCGCTGAACAATTAATGCATTTGTGGATTGTTGTGTATTTTTAGACTTATCGAGCGTTCTGATTCCGAGTAGCGGTGAATCGATAGGTTTTTAGGCGGAAGGTGATTTCCAAATACTAGCCGGAATTGGAATAATGGAAAGCGCGCGATGATTGTGAGCAGAGTGAGCGCTCTATTTGCGCGCATGCCGCAGTTTCATTGATTCCGTGCACCTCTGGTGGCGTGAAAATCTTGTTGTTTATGCAAATCGGTTGTCAGTGAGATAATAAAGGAAGCGCTGTTGTTTGTGAAGGAGGTGTGAAAAGTGTCGGATACAAATTTTTCAGTTTATTCGATTGAAATTGTGCTGGGTTAGTGAGGGGATTCCCTTTAAGGGACGGGCCGCACCATGGAACTGTTTCGGACCGATGAATTCTACATTTTCGTCAAGGATCAACACTCGCTGTGGTGGGACAGACAGACAGGTGCTTTCATCCCTAAAACTGGTAAATATGATATATAGAGACGCTCACAATTATAAGCATACCAACCTACATTGCTTTGTATAGGTTGGGACTTGGCGGATGCAGAGGATCCAACATGCCTAGGGATATGCCATGGTCTGATTGGAAAAGTCGAGCATCCCTCTGTTTTCGATCCCAGGCTGATTGTGATCAAGGAGTGTAGTCCTGTGGGCAAAATTCATGGAGACCATGAAGTCTTCAAGATAAAGTCTATAGCCTTTCTCAATTTGGGTTTGCAGATGATGCAATTTCACATTGTGCTGTTTAATAATACCATTACAATTGCAGGTATGGATAATCCCAATCTGAATTTGCAACAGTGTGCCAAGCATAAGACCATTCCCACCCCCAAGAGGGGCGCAGCCAATCCCTTCATGGATTTGCAGAAAAATGCGGCTTTCACAAAGACTTTAGGCACATTGAAGAGCGCTGGGAATGCTATCAAGTCCACCACACAACAGGCAGCTGCTATGGCCACAGGATCTCCGCTGAAAAAGGACGCGAAAGACAAGGAGAAGTTCGAGAAACAGATTGTCGAGGAGTTCTACAAGATTTTCACCGACACAAACTCTTTCTACTTCTCTCGCACTTGCGATATCACAAGTAGCTTACAGAGGCTTTGCAGTCTTGAGAAGAGCAAGCAGATTGAAGCGAGCGCGTTGTGGAGGACCGTCGATGATCGTTTCTTCTGGAACAAAAATATGTTGAAGCAACTGATTAGTTTGGATGTTAGTATATTAGATATATTTATCGATTTCTTTATTACATTTATGCAACAAAATTTTAGAATAGCCTCTGTGATCCTTGGATTATGCCCATAATACAAGGTTACATTCAGATTGAAGAGTGTAAGGTTGAAGTGGATCAAGACATTAGAGGCGTCAAGACCAGTCCGAAATATGAAATTTTCAAGTTATCTATAGTTTCCAGACGCAGTCGTTTCAGAGCCGGGACCAGGTAACTTATTATTTACTTTATTTTTTTTCAATTGTTTCATTTGTTGGATCATCCGCAGATACAAGAGGAGAGGTGTGGACGATCAGGGCGAGTGCGCCAATTATGTTGAAACGGAACAGCTGATTGCGTATCAACACCACGAAGTGTCGTTCGTGCAGGTTCGCGGATCGGTGCCCGTCTATTGGTCGCAGCCAGGCTACAAGTACCGTCCCCCGCCCCGTATTGATAAAGGTAAACAACCGACGGCAATAAAAGGAAATCGTGAGTTTACATTTATAACATTCCAATATGTGTGGCGCTTAAGCGCGTGGATTCTGCTGATCAGGTGGTGGTAAGATATTACTATGTGCTTTTTTTTACTAGCTTTAAATGTTTCCATCACCATTTACATATACAAGTGGACTACAACACCATTTTATTGAAAATAATCATAAACAATAGATAATCTATTGATTGATTCATATTTATCTAAATGAATAGTCATAAACTCTTGGAATTAATATGATATTTACGAAAATTTGTCTGATTATTAATTCATTACATTTTATTGTTAATTGCTTGCAAAATTGTAACTTACAATTTAATTGAACTAGGTTTTTTTTACATTTTATGTTTCATTGGTTAAATGTAATGTTATTATGATTGGTTTGTAGGTGAGGAAGAGACGAAAAGTGCGTTCGAGAAGCACTTCAAGAATGAGATAGCCAGATACGGTCCTGTGTGCGTGATTAACCTTGTGGACCAAAGTGGCAAGGAGAAGGTGATCTGGGACTCGTACTCTCATCATATTTTCGAGTTTAACAGTCCTCACGTGACCTACGTGACGTTTGACTTCCACGAGTACTGCCGCGGTATGCACTTCGAGAACGTGTCCATCCTGATCAACAGTATTGCCGACATCATCAAGGACATGAACTACTGTTGGCGTGATCGCCAGGGCCACATCTGTTCTCAGCTGGGAGTTTTCCGCGTGAATTGCATTGACTGCTTGGATCGTACCAATGTCGTGCAGACGGCGCTTGCCAAGTCCGTAATGGAGATCCAATTCTGCAAGCTCGGACTGATCACTCCGGAAGGCACCATTCCTGACTCGATCAAAAACACGTTTCAGCTACTCTGGGCCAACAATGGAGACACTATCAGCAAACAATACGCAGGCACCAATGCTTTGAAAGTGCGCATTTTCAGTTAGATTAGTTAATTGATGAATAATTTTGCAATGGTTATTTGCAGGGCGATTACACACGAACGGGCGAGAGGAAGTTCACGGGAATCATGAAGGACGGAATGAACTCAGCAAATAGGTGAAGATAGTTTCATAGCGATGGATGAGCGATGCGGAAAACTGTGCCTAGATTTTTTGAATACACTTTTGTGCTCCTTTTTCACGATTTGAGTTGCGCATCGCTGATCGTCTCTATGCGTAGGTAGTTTCGCCTCGGTATTCAGTTTAGTTTGTGTCCCCGATTTTCGTAGATTTTACCGGAATCATTTCGCGGACAGTGTGCGGCAATGCTGCTTAGATCTGTCTCATGGCTCGCCGGTAAGAGTGAATGATTTTGAGGACAGCTGGTCGAGGTTGAACACGTTCGGCGGCATCGCCAGCGAGCTCGTCCCTCTGGGAGGCGGCGCGCCCCATTACATACCCCACATTGCCCTAGAGCAGGAGTTCGAACTAGCGAACGCCCTGTATTACATGTATAGGTCAGTCAAGCCCAAGAAACGTCCCAAACCCATGCAAATCCACAGATTTTAATCTATCTCTCGCCGTACCTTTTGTTCGTATATTTTTTTGGTAATTTCGCCGTGTATTTATTTATCTAGATGCGAATTAATAATTGCCATTAATAAAGTAAAGTCGATTTGTCACCTTTTGGGCTGTTTCCACACGCATACGTTTCTTTTCAGGTATTATTTGAGCCGATTCAAAGATTCTACCAGACAAGGCACTATCGATTTGATGCTTGGCAACGGTGAGTTTGTTTACATAAAACAAAAATACAGTCATACAAGATAGTGGATTGGATTAATGATTTCTGTTGATGTTTAGGACATTGTGTATCTGAAGATTTGTTCAACGAGACGCGATCGAATACAAACTTTGAAGAGGATAGCGCTTCTACAGCGGAGCACGTTAAGCTCCTAATTGAGGATTGCAAGAAGATGCTGATAAACAATCCGGAGATTGTGCTGGGAGCTTGGGGACTGATCAACGCCGATCCTTTCACCGGAGACCCAAGCGAAACTGAGATGGACTCGATTCTGATCCTCACCAAGGATTCGTATTTCGTCGCCGATTACGACGATCAAGTGGATAAGGTCACCAAATACCAAAGGGTCTGTTTGGACGACATCACCGTGATAGAGAGCGGAATCCCAGAGTCCAGCGCGAATATATTCAAGAGTAACAGTAAGAATTTCTACAGCATCCGCCTCAATTACAAGGTAAATGGAGTGACCGGATACTACCACATGTTCCGCTCTACAAATCTGCAATTCTTCAACAACATGGCCGTATTTCTGAAAAACGAAGAAGAGGAAATTGGTAGGATGACCATTGCGATCTGTACCATTGCTTTTATTGATTCCATTTCTTATTATTTTTAGAATCGTTGAAGGCGATATGCGAGGCTTTTTCCGTCGCTTTAGATATTGGTGGCTTACCGCCAATTCCCTACAAGCAGGGGCAAAAATTGGATCGAAGAAAGTCTAAGGTGATCAGCGATAACAGCGCCAGTAACGTTTACCTGGACATAGTGGGACTGCCACATTTGACGAGGAATGTCTCTGAAACGCAACTTTTAGCGCTCAAGAACGCAGGTAAACTTCTATAAATTTAAATCCTTTTGAAACCCACTCCTAAATCCTTGAATTCCTTAGGAAAATATAAGAAATATAAAACGAGATGGCGGCGAGTGTAGTGATACCTGGTATAAATAACTGTTTTCTTCTTTACTTGAGGTTCTTTTTTTTTCAATTTATTTTTTATTGTGAAGGTACCAAGGCACTTTCGAACATGTCGCAGCAGTTCTCGCGCTTGAACCGCTTGGGATCGAGTCTGAAGCCGAAACGACGTAGTCCCAAGTTCACCATAGGTAAGAAGGTGGAGAGTTCCAGCGAATCGGATGAAGAATACGAGACGTCTATATTCCAACCCGATAACTGCGCGGAGAGCGGAACTTCGCTGCAGCTGCACTCGGATTCGGATAATAACATAGAGCAAGCGGTGGAGGTTACCGAGGATTCTTCCAAGGACAGCTTTCTACCAAGCGTAGGCATAGTAATGGGTGGATCTACTAACGAGAACGGGACATCGACTATGACTACTCTACTTACTGAAAGCGCTTCAGTGGTAAACGATGAGCAGCTTTTGAGCATCATGAACAATGTGACCATGCAGAATCCCGAGATACAGATCAATTCTGGGAGCTTCGAGTGCAGCGACACTAGGATGCAACCACCAACTAGTTTGAAACTGGACAAGAAGTACAGCCATTCATCAGGTGAGGTGCGCAACGAGGAGGTTACGACAGTTAGCGCGAATACGACCGAGTTCGAGACTAACATTTCGCAATCGCAGAGCGAATCTGCTCTCAAGAATAAGCTTGTGAGTCTGACGAGTCCAGTGGCCAATGCCACTAAAGAGTTGGTGCTATCACCGTTCAGCAAGATTGCAAAAGGTGTGCAGAATTTAGGCGCCAATTTGGATCCGCGCAAGATGAGCTCGGGTACTGTTAGAGGTATCACCGAGAAGGAGTACGAAGAACACAAGAAGCTACAAGAGAAGTGGCTAGGCTGCAAAACTCGCCTGATCGCTCTGTAAGGACGAAACTGCAACCCAGACTAGTTCAATTTGTATTCAATTATATTTCTTTATTAATCCCCGCCTTCAAGTTACTACAACTACATACCTACATAAATACACCAATTAAATTATATTGAATCAGTATTAGGAACGTACACAACTTAAGAAACAACAACAAATTTAAACCAATTTATATATTTAATAATTATATATACACCCTATATGATATACAAACTTATATATGATACAGATATTATATTGCATAGCATAACTGTGAATGTTTTAGAAAAGCATCCCATGATTGAACGAAAGCAGGTTTTTCATTACATTCGAACCGAATTTTATCGAATTCGCAATGGAATATTTTATTGTGATCGCAACACCAAATTATCATTGTTAGTTAATTAATTTTAAATCATTTTTTAAGGTCATTATAAATGATCATCATAGTTATCAATTAATTCAGAATGTTTATGTCAGTTATTTTTGTTAAGAACAAAAAAATCTTTATTTTAATATGTTGGTAATCTAATTTTATTTTACATAGTTTTTTATTATTGCTCGTAACTAACGAATTGTATGTTGGTTACTAATATTTTTTTTGTACTGTTTCATTTGCTTACAATTTCGGTGCATAATAATATTATGGTAAGAATATAAAAAAAAATGATTATTTAATTTAAACGAAAAAAAAGTTAATGTTGTATTAGTTATGTTAGTATTGTTAGAAATAAGTTATCAATAGTTGTCAAACTTTTGAATATTATTTTGTTTATTGATATTTATATGCATTTGTTAATATTAAGTTATTATAACATATTTGACACCAATTGAGCGCATTTACACTGGAAGTAAATTAAGTTATGAAATTTACAAAATTAACGTCAAATTTGTTTCAGTGTGATAGCGAAAAAAAATGTTTAAAACCATTTCATAGGGTTGTTTAAGTTTGATGATATTTATTTATTATGTCGATGGGTAGCCTAAACTTATATAACAAAAAAAAATAATGAGGAAGAAACCAATTAGGATTGTTCGTATGTTGAAGGGTGCTCGGTGTAAAAGGGAAACTTTTAGCATATGTGATTGAATCATTTTAGAGTGCATTTTCGCTTACCTTAAAACCTTTTACCAGCCGGTTCAATTATTAAATATTGATAGAAGCAACTTTTGCACCGGAACTCTTCAACTATTTACCAGTATGTAACGAGAGTGTTTCGCGATGTAATGTATTAAGCTTATGAGCGCAGATGTAAGATTGAGAGGACAGACAGAGAGGAGGAAAAACAAAAGGAACGCGACAAAGTCAATTAACATTCCTAGAAACGTTGTTATTAGTGATGACCGCGAGATGAAGGATGCTTGAATCGTAGAATAATTAAAGCCAGAACCCTGTGGCTCTCCATGTATAGCGGGCTTTAAATACGTTATGGTTTGAGCGCTTTATTACGTAAATAATTATTGTGATCGAATTTCTGTGGTTTACAAAGGAAACAATTTTATTTCTGTTTTTAGATTCTAGTTAATTCGTTTAATAATGTCGGTAGACTTTATTTGTTTATCAGTTACTTTGTGATGCATACGATTGTTGCTGTTTATATATACATATTATATATACAAATTATTATGCGTTGTATATAGATTATTATATTATTCGAGATAATAATAGAACACCATTAAAGTGAATTAACGAATAACAATAATTACAACGAAATATACTTGATTAATTAGAATGTTATATGCGTTCCCAGTTGGCCCCCAGTCGGATTAGATTTAGATCTAAGACGAATTTTCCTGTTTTAGCCTGTTCCTCTTTTCTTCCTCAATTACGTGTGTTATCGAAAAAAGGAAATAATGCAGATCATGTGAAATCGCTTTTGGCACGGAGAAACGATGTGGAAAACTAGCTTCTCCTGCGGCCCTTAGCCCTTAATCGTTCGCGCCTGGCCGCCCATGTTCCCCTTCACAATCCGAGCGTATCAAATTGCGTCCAATTTGCAAAGATACATTAAACATGGATCGCGAAGGTAACGCGAGGAAGGAAACCTTCCTCCTTCGGCTACATCCATCGACCCCCGGGGGCGTCTTTCGTTGCAGACCGCCCCCATTCCACTCCGTTGTTACTTCGGGTAACTTTTAACAGCGTAATTAAGCATTAAACATTATGCAGGCTATAAAGCCGCGTCTCGCATACACATTCATTAAAATTTATGAACTACGCCATTATTACAACCGAAAAAAATAATGTAAGGGTGCGGAGAAATTGCCGTGGCTTAAGCGAAAAATTTTCTTTGAGCAAGAAAATAAGGAGAATTTGCATGAAACGTCGATTTGCGGGGAGAAAAAAAAATCGTCTCCCTTCTCTTAATTCGATTATCCCCGCGGAGTTAGGATAATGATTAAACTTTAATTCCGCCCGTTCGGGAGTTGCTAAATACCTGCTCCGTCCCTATGGATGAGACGAGACGAGACGAAAGTTAACATTTCTGTATTGGAAGTTCTCAAACAGGCTGATTATTTAATCAGTTTGTTCATCCGGTGAACGAATGTGATTCCTTGGAACTGTGTTCGTTTTTTATTACGCGAAGCACTTTCATCATCTGAATTGCGTTTATATTAAATTTCGCATTAATAATTTTAAATTAACGGTGTCGCCTCTATTCGCAAACAAGGATTCTTTCAAAAGAAACTCCTAACGAGATATTTGTCTTCAGCTAGAGTAAACGTACGTAGCCCGGATTTAATCCCTCCCTCTGGGGAAGCCCCGGGATTCGTTTCGTTATTTTTGTTTCCTTTTTCGTACGTTTCCTTTTTTGTCACTCTCTTCTTTCCCAATTCCAAAAAACCCATACCGCACCAAAGCAAAGAAGGAACAGGCGACTGAGTATACTCCGCGTCTTCCTTTATCGGAGCTCCTACATCATCCCTTTTATCTCTCTTTCTCTCTATTTTCCTCCATCCTCGACCCCCATAATAATATTCAATGATGTAGCAAAATTGGGAACAGATTGTAATCATATTTTTCCTTTCTTTATTAACTGGGTCGATTATTTGCGCGATCAATCTTCATAAAATAAAAAAGAGAGGGTATCTTAATTGCTCACGGAAGATTGGAACGCAACTTCAGGTGAACGCTTTTAAACTTTGTGTTTACTAAATTGATCGTTAAAGTCATATCTCGGATGCTAAAGTGGTTCACAACATTATTCACCCTACTTCTATTCCAGATTATACGGATACCTGTCCATCGGAGCAAGCGGTGGGTGCATTTGGGATGAAGCGGAAGAGGTAAGTAATGTTTAATAAATTTGATTTATGGAGGTCGAATTCCTTTTGTGTAAATCATCGGAGACCGTAAATCTGCCAGAGAGAAATTCAATTAAGAGAGTGTGCGCCGCTGCTGTTGATGATGCTGCTGCTTCTGGTTTGGGTTGGTTCTTCTTCAGGCATCGCGAGGAGCCAAACACCGATTACACAACTAATTATCCCGAGGCACGCGAAAACTTTTCGCAATTGAAACGGGTCGTGCAGGGTGCAGATGGGGGTGAGTGGGTGAATGAATACGGTGAAGTTGGATGAAAAGAGTTTGTTCAGCTAATTGCGCCGTGCCCTTAAATATTTAATAAACTCTTCCGCGTTTTTCTCCCTTCTTCGTTGTTTCCGTACCTTCGCATTCCATTATTTATTTACATCTTTATTGGTATCTTGTTTGATTACAATTATGGAAGTTACCTTAACTTTATAGAAGGATTCTAATTATAGTGTTTTTAATATTACATTTTGATTTACAAAACGCAATTTATCTTACTTTACAGTATTAATCGGATTTCCAAAGCGATTTATATTTAATGCAAAATATTACGTAAATATGAAAATTAAAAAATTGTACCAGATTTCATGAGAGATTTGTTTTGATGAGAATATATTCTATAATGACTATTGACTGTTTGTAGGATTTTATCATAAATAATGAAATAATTATTGTTTTCTCTTCATTACATGATTTTATCATGTCTGATTTAAGACATACATTAAGTAACTATTTGAAACCGCACTAATGGAGGAACATATTTCATTTGTTGTAAACACGTATGTGGATGCAATATTACATCAATAACAACTAACATACATTAACAACTCGATTAATGCTGATTTGATATAAATACTGCGAAGACTTGAAAATATAGTTTTTTTTTTGTGCAGGAGAGAAAACTTTGCATAAGGACCAGGGCCGGATCCAATAAGTGCCCTTCAAACTTTAAATAACAAAATTAATTAACAGTTAGAATTTATATCTTTGAATATAGATTGTAAATATTTATTTAAAACAAAATACAAAATCCAATTAACAAGAGTCTTACGGTTCATGACAAATTTCTACATTAAAAAACCTGTACCAAATATAAAAACATTGAATATAATTTTATTGAATATAAACCTATAAAGAGATTTGTTACATGTTCCGAAGTTTTTGTTCTGAAAAATCTTCTAAAATAGCATCAAAATCCAAGTCGCTTGCTTCTTGACTCTCAATCGACATGATCTAGAAAATGCAAAGCAACATTTACTGAGATTGTTTAATATATCTGAAGGGCAATAAATAAATCTAGATATTCCGCATTTCTGTCCTTTTCAGATAAACATTGAAACATTTTAAATGCAAGTACTATTTTTAAATATATACATTTATATGTGCTGTGGTGCCATGATAAGGACCACAAGTAGTGTGGATATACTATTGGATTCACACCCACTAAAACTTCTCCATTTAATTAATCATCCAGAACCAATATTTTTATTGTATTTCACCGTAATGTTGATTGTATTTATGAACCTCTAGAACATCAATCCCTTCATTGATATAGGGTGCAGCAGAAATAACTCCCACGAGTTGGAGACAGCTCAATTGCTGCAGTATATGTTTTCTCACATTTTTGGGACGTCCGGGTGGTTTTATCTTCAGTGCTGATCCTGTTGCCTTTACTCTTTGAATCCACAGCGAAATCGTTTTCCGCTAGAACAGATCGCCGCTCTGTACCAGCTTTGTGCTCCCCATAGATATTTTTCGTAATGTGGGTGTTATTTCTGCCGCACCCTATATTAGTCCGTCTTTCTCATTGATCTTATTCTGGATCCACTCGTCTTTTCCTCTTAAAGAGGTTTTGTAATGGCCTAAACGAAGATTCATTCTCGAAAGGATTCCGTGGTTTCTTGATCAAAATGAGCTTTGCGCTTTTCTAACTCTCTGGAAATGTTCCTTCATATGTTCACTTCATCGCAGATTCAGGTTGTTCTCTGACTCTGATCTTGTTGATTTCTGCTGGCATTCCGTCAGGACCTGTGTTTTTTCGTCTTTAGTCATCCGCAAGTGTTGGGCAGTTATTCTTTTATGAACTGTATAAAATTGATTTTGTCATCTGTTAGGATATTTGTATGCCTAGAGAACAAGGTCTACGTTATCACCCAGGCTCTCTCTGGTGTCATTCTTGCTATCGGGTCTGTTAGATTTAACTTTTTTCTATTTTGTGTTGATATCCACATCTTTGCATAATTTTTCTAACACTCTCTTTGTCTTTGGCTTATAGTCACTTGTAGTATTCTTCTTGTCGTTCTGATGGCTTACTTTAAAAGAAGTTTCGTTTATCGTCTTACTGAATACTTAAATAATATGGTTTAATCCCTAAATCTGAAATCAGTAAAATTGTCGAATTTTGTAGAAATAATGGGTTAAATACATTATGTAATTTTTAATTTAAGAATTACTATAAGGTATACTTTATTAATAAAATCCGAATCGTAGATAATGGCGCGAGTGTAACGGAAAATTTAAGAGGATTAGTTATTTACTAAAAGGATTCGTATTACGTTGTTCCCATTCAATTGTTTTACGGTATTGTCCGTGAAAAAGGGAATTAAATCTAATATGGGATGGTACAAAGAATAGAGGAAATACTTCCTGCAAGAGAATTAACTAGTTGTAATTAATTTTGGTGAAGTTTAATGCGTAGCACGCGCAAAATATAATTGAATTATTGAGAAGTTTATACGGAAGATTTAAATATAAATTAATTTAAACTTAGGGAAAGTAGGTTACTTCTTGGGGATAGTAAAGTTAAATGCATATTCAGCAATACCTCGCATAGTGCGGGTAATCGGTTCCACCAATATCTCGAATTAATCGACACATTACTATATAAAAAAATGTATACATTTTTTTTAAATTTGTTTTTATTTTGTTCAATTAAAATTTAGTTTCTTTTGAAATGCTGAATAGTGAATCCGGACTGATCGAAGCCGCACTATGAGAGGTATTGCTGTATTTATTTAGTGCGAATGAAGGAACGTTTACATGAATTCAGATCTATTAATAATTTATAACGTAGGACATTGAAGTATTTAATGATGGGAATGATTTAAAATTAATGAATATTATTATTATTTCATATGGGATAAACGTAAATATCTTTAAGAAAATCACATATATTATTCAAGGAAATGATGAAAAATTGTTTGGAATCAGGATGTGTTTATTTATTGTATATTTAATCTACACGTGGAACATCGGATGATGAAAATTATTTGTTTGCAAAGGTTGTTCGAAAACCGAAATCATAAGGATGTATACAAAATGAATAGAATCCAGTTGATATTTTCACTTTAACAACAATAATTCATGTATTAAAACGTGAAAAATCAATGAAAATACATATATTCCTCAATAACAACAATAACAACAACACTAGGTTAATTCCCATAACATTAATATATAATTTCAATCTATCTATGTGTATTATTCTAGCTTTGTAATATTGATTTCAACTATTTTAATATCGAATACTCATTAATTTATTTCTTCATAATGAACTTCATAATTTCCATTAAGAATTTTCATTGGAACATTCAAAGGTTTAAGTTATGTTTTAATTATTACTTATCATATTAGTTTTTCAATTATTTGATGAATAAAAATTTTGAATATGCAAAAAAAAAGAGAAATTAAATCAAGTTCTCTTAATTACTAAATATTATTTGTTGTTACAATTAAAATGTACAAACTGAAAGTACTTTGTACTTGAGAGACAATTTAATTTGAATTCATGGATAAATCAGCGTAGGAAAAGTCCAGCCGATATAACGAGATTCGCCCATTTTCTGTATAATACAAGTAGGGTATTACTGGTAAACGGTTAACCGGTTTTACCGGCCAATACTTTTCATAGTGAAACCCACGATTGTCGAAGTAGAAAGAGTCTTCTTCTGCAGTAGATATATGTGTAGTCGGGTTAGCGGGTGGAATTGTACAAAATTATGCTTTTTTTCAATGAAACACAACACATTTCGAAATTTTCTTTAATATTTTTATATTATTTATCTATTGTTATCCTGACGCTGTTAAAAGGCGCTTTTAGTACATTGAAATTCGAACAAGTCTGAGTAGTCTTATCACTTCGATTCGATGTGTCTTGTCTTTTAAAATATATACTCACGTTTCTTTGGAATCGTAACTGAACTGAAAAGTATTTGGAAATCTATAAATTCAATATAATATTATAAATATGATTGAATGGGTTTAAAGTGAATTAAAAATAACCTATGGTTTAAATATAATAATTAATATTATTTATTTAAAAATATTTATAGACTACAAATTAGACCAAAGGGACCGAGATCTTTCCCTCTAATAACTATTTCCTGACAATCGATTGGTATATTTGAACAAGTCCTTAATGTTAATGTCAATATCAAATTCTGTTTGTGCATATTTAATGATTTTGAATCATAATATTCAAATACTCTCTCAATGATGCAACGATTATTAAACATTAATAATACAGTAATACAGCAAACACAATATAATATTTAATTTGATCAAAATCCAAATTTTGATTTAAACGTTGTATAAGACGAATAGACAACATCTAAAACAAAAGAATAAAAAATATTATCAACAAGAATCACAAGATATGATAAAATATGTAAATATTATTTAATCTTACAATTAAAAATGTATGTAAATAATAAATGTTACAATAGACGAAAATGAATACAATAATTTTCAACGTTAAAATTAAATTATTTAAATACTATTTACCAATTAAAACTACATATATTAGTGGTTTTCACTTCAATTTAATAGTAATATTGCATATATGCACAGAAATACGGTGACCCGACAAAGCAAGACAACACTAAAAAAGAACACACCAAATTATATAAATAACACATCTAAATACTTAAATTTATAGTTAATGTAATAATCAATCTTTATCGTTTATTGATTTATTTATTTTTTTACTAACTTTGGCTGCTTTGACATTATCTTACTTTGACAATTTCTTCAAAATAGTATACTTAAATTTGTTTATAGAAAGTAACTCAAACGCTTGTGGACCTTGCAAATCTATGAAAATATGGACATCAGCAACAAAGCTCAACTAATTTCCTTTTTAAGAATAAAATTTTTGGTGTGAATTGAAGGAGAGATCAACAAGAGAAGATGTCTCTTGTAAACCAAAACGTCATGTTGAGAGGGATGCAATGTCTAGAAAAGGCTTTGTGCAAAAAAAAAATGTCAAATAGAAATTGTACATTGCATGGCCACGAAGTATTGGATTCTGATGTTAAATGTTTAATGGAAAAACACTTAAAATCGGAATATAAAAATATTAAAGAAAATTTTAAAATGTGTTGTGTTTCATTGAAAAAAAGCATATTTTTGTACAATTCCACCCGCTAACCTGACTACACTTTTATTCACTGCAGAAGAAGAGACTCTTTCTGCCTCGACAAACGTGAGTTTCACTATGAAAACTTAGAAATTGCATTCTGTTTTTCTAATTTTTACCGGAATTTGATGTTAAAATTTTTCGGTAATTTCGATAATTGGCCGGTAAAACCGGTTAACCGTTTACCAGTAATACCCTACTTGTATTATACAGAAAATTTTGCGAATCTCGACTGGATTTTTCCTACGCTGATTTATTTATGAATTAAAATTAAATTGTCTCTCAAATATAAAATACTTTCAGTTTGTAACAACAAATAATATTTAGTAATTAAGTAAAAAAAAAGTTTGACAGACACTGATCTAATACCATATCATGTACTTTTGAATGTTTTCTGATGATGTTGCAGTTTTTGGAGCCAATTACGTGGATCATCTGGTAGGTATGAATTTTTATTACCGATAAACCTACCAAAACAAAGAATTTTATCACATGATCGATACTCTTACAAACCTGCACGAGACAGTCTACTTCAAACGGAGTGGTAAAGAACAAGTGCCAAAAAGACCAAAATTTAAAAAAATACTATGTGTTTAGAACAGATGATGTATTAAAATGTCGGAGAAATTTTCGTTTTAATACTGTCTCTTATTTTAATAATAATAATCTTATTTTAAGTTTAATATTTGTCTCTTTCAAAACTTTTCAAACTGTCTTCTACTTTATTATTATAAAGTGACATATAATAAAAAAAAAACGAATATCATATGCAGACGTAAGGAAGCTTTTTACCATGGAATACTATTTTAAATTTCGGAGATAGACAACATACAGTATATTATTAACTGAATTGTAGTAATACCATTTAATATAATTAAAACCATATTTATTAGTACAACATACTCCAAAAAAAGTATTAAATTCCAAACCTTACTCAATTTGTTCATGTAAGTTGGGAAGAATTAAAATTCCAATTATTTGAAACCAAATAAATGCCTTATATTATATTTTCCATCTTGTACATCCAGGGCAAAACAAATGCTCACACAATAAAAAAGCGATTAAGGTAAATCTAGGGCATTTTTTATAATTATTATATGGAATTTATATAAAACGTACATATTTTCCATTGCAGTTATTACATAAATAATATATTAACATTAAAAAGTACTTTTTCTCTTTTTTTGTTAATATGCATGATGTTTGTATTATTTACTTCTCAAAATATTTTTTTATTATCCGATGAAAAATATGTAACCTGACATATTTACCGGAAGTGGTCAATTTAACCGGTTAAAAAATTGTTAATATTTATTCTTTCGAATTAAAAATCAATACAAAAAAACAAATTTAGTATTCAGTAATACAGTACAATCTTATAACTCCAGGTGATACAAATGCTTGATGTAC